>NC_090319.1:94489466-94789466 GCF_040869045.1 Eurosta solidaginis | reverse complement strand
GGTACAGTTTTTATCGACCTTAGAGTCGCGCAGGTTCACTCTGCCCTCTTTCGAGTAAACGAAACTCCAGGATTGTTTAGCCTTATTTAGATCGCCTCTTACGATCGGTATACCTACAACGGGTATATTTGGCCCCTAACCCGCAGGGGGGACACCAGTGTGAATGTGGGAGACTTCGAGCCCAAAGTCAGCTCCTGAATATATAGATGAGAAAGAAGTACAATTCAGAAACTTGACCTAGGTAGTAACTTTCGCCGTGTGCAAATTTTGTAATTTTTCTGTAATATCAATAACCAAAACAAAAATATTATAATCTGAAATAAGCACCAATCCTAGTTTCCTTAGTAACCATTTTTATTACTGCATTTCAATACGCGGCCAACGTGGTGTGATGGTAGCGTGCTCCGCCTACCAAACCTTATGCCCTGGGTTCACACCCCGGGCAAAGCAACATCAAAATTTTAGAAATAAGGTTTTTCAATTAGAAGAAAATTTTTCTAAGCGGGGTTGCCCCTTGGCAGTGTTTGGCAAGCGCTCCGGGTGTATTTCTGCCATAAAAAGCTTTCAGTGAAAACTCATCTGCCTTGCAGATGCCGTTCGGAGTCGGCATAAAACATGTAGGTCCCGTCCGGCCAATTTATAGGGAAAATCAAGAGGAGCACGACGCAAATTAGAAGAGAAGCTCGGCCTTAGGTATCTTCGGAGGTTATCGCGCCTTACATTTATTTATTTTTTTTTATTTCAGTACGCTAGAAAAATCAAAAACTTATTTTCAGTGCATTTATTAGACCATGGTTTTAACGATTTTGTTCGATAAAACTTATTTGGCCGTTGAATTTGGAGCAAAGGTAGTAAGTTTTGCGATGCGTTTCTGCACTTTATTGCGTCGTCTCCAGGGATACTACATATTTATTTAAACAAGAAAACATTATTTGAACAATACTTATTGAAAATTTAGCACAAAAACAACACTATGATACTAACCCAAATTTCGTCAAAATAATGTTCATTTATAGTAAACACGTAAAATTTAATATTTTAAAATATGTACATTCGTCAGTTGTGAGTTATGCCAGCTTTGTATGCACAACTGATGTTATATTCTTATTTTTTTGTTGTTCATTGCATTCATATACAAACATTTATTACCTAACAGATTAATACCAAAAAAGAAAGCAAAGAATAACTTTGGGTGCTTTCAGAAAACACAACTGTTGATCAGTTGTTGATTGATAACTTTCTGAGCGCACCATTGAGTATTTTTTATACTCTCAGCGGTTGGAATTTTAAGTCAAATTAAAGTCCCGTCATATGAGCAAGTTTTTCATATAGATGTGTTAACGTAATCTTATGCATGATGAGTAGATTGCACGTATTTTAATGGAGAACGGCAAATCGAGCGACTCTGGCGCCATCTGACATGAAAATGTAGTCAACTTCCAACTTTTGTTGCAAGCAAAGCATTTGCTTTGTATAATGGGGCTATCACACTTTGAAAGTGAAATAATTTTGCCACTTGTTGGTACTTTTCTAAAATTTCTTCACACTTAAAAAACTGCAATTTAACAAATGAATAGGATGCAAAATATGTAAGCAAGTATTTTACTTGTATAGTGAGAATGTTTATAACAGTGCTTCGCGAAATTGTGTATTTGAATGGGAAAGACGGAAAAAACTTTAATTGCTAAGTCTGAAATTGCTTTTTATTCTCTTGTGTGATTGCGTTGAACGCATCTATATGAAAAAGTTGATTGTAGCTCAGCCATTACTGAGCAGAAATTTTTTCCGCTACATTCGCAAAACATATTTATTCGACTGCCTGGCAGTGCTTTGACTTTTTAAAGTTTTTTTTCTGAATTAAAATGTTCATCTTGATATCGTGGGAAAGTGAAAATAATATTTTAAGAAGTGCTTTTCTGTAAAATTTGAGGATTATTATTTAATTTGGAAGTTGACTCAACTCGCCGTTCATAAAACAAAATTTATATCACTCAACTGACGTCAACGTGTTTCCAACGTACCAACAAAAATTTTGTTCGCTGAAAGCGCCCTTTGAAAAGTTTGAAATTTTAAGATTCTTAAAACTTGCACTTTGTTAGACTAATATTGATTGGGCTACAAAAATGTGCACTCGAGACAATTTTGAAAGAAAATTTCACTGCTAGTTTCGTGTTCACAACTGCACTTTTAATCCATTATAAACAAAAGTTTTGTGTACATATTTACGAATAATTAGACAAATCTGATAAAAGAATTTTTTGCGAATCAAAAAAAGCAAATAAATATTATTTTAAATGCTTATGTTTATGTTTTTTTATCTTGTTTATTTTTTCGCTTTATAGCATAGATTAGTGTGGAAGGAAGTAGCGACTCTGCGCTTTTAAGTTTGTTTTAATGCGCATGCAAGTACCTATTCTAACTTTTTAAAAGATCAGCAAAAATTTTTCCAGAAATAAAAATTTCGTTAACTTTCTGTCAAATATATTAACATGTGTACATATTTGGGGATTTCATGACAAATTTTGAAAATTTGCCGATAATCGAGCTGTTTTTCTTATAAATTTTCATCTCAACTCCCACGACGCCCACTCCCACTCCCTCTCCTAATCCTACTCCCGCTCCTACTTTCTCTCTAAATCCTACTCTAACGTCCGCTTCTACTTGAACTAACACTGAACTGCCACTTTCATTCACTCTTTTTCAGCTTATGGCTTTTGTATACCTTTCCCTTTCCCTCCCGCTCTTCATCTTAAACACCGCCACTTGTAAAAACCTTCATTAACATATACATATAATTTGATACCGATATTGTGAAAACATATTCTGGGATCACCCTAGTCCAAATTTTTGTCCATATCTTAGAAAATGGTCTACATGTTCAGCTTAATCCCATGTACGAAACTTGATGCAAGTAATGCAGTTATGACTTTTAAAATTGACTTGTCCGATCTTGAGTTATTAAGTCACCCACATATTTTGCATTCTCTTTTATATATGAGGTTAACCTATTCGAAAGGCTGTATAAATAATAACTTTCAAACAAATCGAACCATTTTCCACTTTCCGGAAGCAAAGGGTTCCAAATATTAAGCTAGTCGAAGAGGAACCTCTATACTAAATTTCAAGAAAATCGCTCCATAAATGGGACTTCTTCTAATAGGAGGGAGCTATGGTATTACACTGAAGTGAAAGCCCTTGGTCGGGAAAAATCCCGCGTCTCTCCGGAACAATAGAAGCGGCTTCCGTAGGAGGCAATAAAATAGGTCAACCACTGGTTCACTTGCCGGAAAGAAAAGTTTCTCAAATATTAAATTTGATAAAATACATAAATTTGATTTTCTAGTAAAGTTCGGCCCCTGGTCCACTTTATGGATTAAAAAGTTTCCCAAATATCAATTTGGCAAAAGAATAACCCTTACATCGAATTTCATGCAAATCGCACTATAAAATAGATTTTTTGGAAGAGGTCGGTCCCTGATCCACTTCCCGCAAAGAAAAGTTTCTCAAATAATAAGCTGTTAGAGAAATCGCCCCATAAAATTCCCATTCAAATTCCCTTGAAAACACACACAAAATTTCATTGAAATTGGCCCAGTCGTTAAGGATAAGTTCAGTCACAAATACACGTACAGAAGAAATATGTGCATAAACTTTTTTTTAATAAACTAGAGCTTACGATTTCTTCTCTAGATTCTCGCTTGTGTTGGAGAAGCTCGTGAGCCTAACGAGTATTTCAAATTTCGAGAATCGCATAAGAAGCCGATACTTGCGAGAAATAACCTCCCGAACAAATTCGAGAAATCGTTAGATTTTGAATAACTTATTGGGGCGAATATTAGCAATTTCAACACATAACTATTCCGGTTATAAACAACTGCTGCACAACCACAATGGAAATGTAAACATTTGAGACAGTAAATCGCTACGCACACATGAACACTGCCGCTAAGAGCGTAAACGACATTACACACAAGTACCCAGCGAAAAAGGGAGGAGACGACATTACTCACACATATACATAGAACAAAACAGCGAATATGAGATGTAGAGATATGGGAGAAGTAAATAAGCAACTAATATAGAAAGCTGTTCGCGTTTAGATCCTGGGAGAAATAGGCGAACGAGGCAACTGAGAGCAAAAAATCAACCGTTTCTAAGGAAGAGTCTATCAGTTTCACTCTTACTCATTATAAGAGAAGTACGCGAGTACATTGTAAAGTTTTATTATCAGAACAGTGCTATAAAAATACAAATTTTTTATACAAAACATTTGAGTGTATTTGTTTGACAGTTAAGTGATTCGAAAGATAACAGACGGCGCAGAATTATCTAGATCTCTTTAAATACATATTCTTTAATAAATCTTCATTTACTACCAATTTCACTTGACTCAATGTAACCAAAACTCAGATAAATGTTTGCTGTCCCGTTCAAGCGCATGCATATTTTATTTTTTTTCACACACATACAGAAATATTTTAAAAGCAAGTTTCTATTTTTGTCACTCAATACTTTATCTGCTAAAGTTATTGTTTGTCTTTAGATAAGTGCGAAAATAGTAAAAATGTCTACGATTTGTGTCGCACCAACAGTGGAATGCTCCATATGCATGTAAACGACATTGGTAAAGCGTGACGCTCTATTTACTCATTATAAGTCTACTTTATGGCGGCCACCGTGATGTGATGGTAGCGTGCTCCGCCTACCACACCGTATGCCCTAGGTTCACACCCCGGGCAAAGCAACATCAAAATTTTAGAAATAAGGTTTTTCAATTAGAAGAACATTTTTCTAAGCAGGGTCGCCCCTCGGCAGTGTTTGGCAAGCGCTCCGGGTGTATTTCTGCCATGAGAAACTCTCAGTGAAAACTCATCTGCCTTGCAGATGCCGTTCGGAGTCGGCATAAAACAAGTAGGTCCCGTCCGGCCAATTTGTAGGGAAAATCAAGGCGAGAAAAAGGGAAAATGTAGACCTTAGATCACTTCGGAGGTTATCGCGCCTTACATTTATTTATTTTTGAGTCTACTTTATACTATAGATTAAATTACCTGTTTATCGTCAAAAGCTTCAAACAGATGCTTATAAACAATAGAATAAATAATTTATAGACCTGGTTGCAAATTAAGATTATATTGTAAAATGTTATTGGTATTTGTCCCACTTACTTAGTATGCTTTTGTTGTATAGAAAGAAAGCGATATAATGTTTCGTTGTATGAAGGATGTAGGGGAGAGGAGGGTCAATTAGCGGATATATTTTTTTATTAAATTCTTCGCTACTTTGCTACAAATTAATTTTTTTGTATAAATTAAGGTGACGTTTTTCTCTTTCAGATAAAACAATTAAATCCTCAGGGTGCGTGGATTAAAATGAGGACCTCACATAGACTGAATGAGACCGTAGTGTTACCAGAAATTTATTTCAACGACCAAACTGAAAACCCCTATCAAAAACCAGGACTTATGTTATAAAATAACTCCATCCTCTTGGTAAATACTAGAAGATTTCTAGGACTTAAGCCACTTCCTGCTTCCAGATCTGACAGCTGTATCTCTCCTAATAGCTGGAGTCTTAGCCTGGCCAGCGCAGGACACGAGCACACAACGTGCTCGATTGTTTCCTCCTCTAACCCGCATTCATATATCTGCTATCACTAACCAAGCCTAAATTGAAGGCATGTGAAGCCAGAAGACAGTGTCCAGTCAGAATACCCGTCATGAGTCTACACTCCTCTCTTTTTAATGATAGAAGCAACTTTGTTAATCTAAGATTGTAAGACCTATACATAATCTTCGACACTTTACAGTCGAATTCTTTTCTCAATCCCGTAGCATGTGCTATAAAAGGGACGTAGTATTCAACAACCCTTTCAACGATATTCTTCAGAAACCTTTGTTGGGACTACTTTTTTATGATGATTACGGCAAAGATAAGAAGCACTATGATTGAGTTCGATAATGCTCCCGTGAAAGAGAAGCCCTTCAATATGCAGACATCTACGACAGATTACATGTTAAAGAGAACATGTGTGTTTAGTTTGTTGTACGAGTGAAGCTATAATCGTTTATCGTGACAAGTTACAGGTCGCCTTTAAAAAGAGATATGAGAACATGTCACTGTTCTTGTTGGAGTTGTAGTATTTCTCTTTACTGACTGCGTCCAATTGACATTGGTAGTTGAAGAAAGATGACACCGGCTTTTGGTACATAGTCGGAATAATTGGCTTTATTATATATCGCCGCCGTGGTGTGATGGTAGCGTGCTCCGCCATTCACACCGAAGATCATGGGTTCACGTCCCGGGAAAAGCAACATAAAAAATTTTAGAAACAAGTTTTTTCAACAAGAAGAAAAGCTCGGCCTTAAATTTCTTCGGAGGTTATCGCACCTTACAATTATTTTTTTATATATCGCCAGATGTCAGCGTTATTCACTAAACAATATCTTCTTATTCACATGAGAGAAGGGTCCGCATCAAAAATTTTGCTTCTCTGCTACACCGAAAGAAAGGATGCTAGAAAAATCATCTACGTGGGCTACCTAGAGAGAACTTTGTGCGAGGATTAATGATCTTCAAACAGCGGTGTAAATCCAAAAAGCCAAACATGGGGGTAGTGCATTAATGCACCAGCCTTCACCTATAGTTGATTGGTAATGCAAAAAATATCAGCCTCACTCAGCGGTATTGATAGTGAAGCTGAAACATGTTGCACAAAAATTTAAAAGCTGGTAAAGAAAATATTTTTAGCTTAAGCTTTGTGCACAACATTTTTTCTTCACTCATTTCAATGGAAGCATAGAAAACTTCCAATAATGATGTTTTTTGTTTTTCACTCAGCTGAGTGATATTGAAAAAATAAAATGACTGCAATACATTTTTCCAATATAGTGTAATACTAATGAAGGTTTAGTTCAAAATTTAGTGCACTACCCCCATCTATGAAAAAATCCTTCTCGACAGATCACAGAAATGTAATTGGACTTCTGAAAGAGATAGATGGAAGGAAGCTACAACAACCATCCGGAAGAGACTTACTTAAAATTCATGTTCCCGACTGTATAGCAGCAGGTTATCAATACTCACATATAATGGAAGCGGCAAGCTTTTTGGCGGTAGAGAGAAAAGCTCAGAAACAAAGCTCACCCCTGTCGAGATAGCGCAATGGGCTTTGTCTAATTTCAGTAAATTCAAATCACCACGACCAAATGGGATATACCCTTAGCTGTGTTACAGCCGGAAATAATAATAAAGCCCCAGCCTTATCAAATCTATATGAGGCATTTCCACTGATCGGCTACATCTCACGACAAATTAAGCTATCGAATAAGCTATGATTGGCGAGGATATAAGCTGGGTGATATCCAAGCTAAGGAGAAGAAAAGCCAGTGCTGAGGGGGACAACTGATTAATTTGTGACAAATACAGAATACCCTCAAGGGGGTGTAATGGAGCAGAGAGAAATATCGGTGGTATAAGGTGGGTAAGGCAACGTTGGGATGCCTCTTTTGGCAAAAACTCTTGCACAGCGAACGAGGAATTGGCCGGTGCATTGTCGTGATGCATGATGCAGCCATCCTTGGCGAGTTCGGGTCGCACACGAAAAAGACGTGCCCGCAGCAGCTTAAAACGTCATCATAGAATTCTCTAGTCACTGTCTGGTCAGCGTGAATGCTTTCACGATAAATGATTCCGTAAACATCAAAAAAATAATTATCTTTGCTTTCAGATACTACTTTGACGTCCTTGCACAATATATTGAAAATAACCATCCCACATAACTAAGCTTTCTGTTATCATCGTACTGCATTGTTTATGTAATAATTTGTGAAAAAAGCTCAAAATTGCTCACCACTGCTTTAAAGCTTAGCACATCAAGTATATATAAAAACAAGTAGGGAAGGCTAAGTTCGGGTGCAACCGAACATTACATACTCAGTTGAGAGCTATGGAGACAAAATAAGGAAAATCACCATGTAGGAAAATGAACCTAGGGAACCCTGGAATGTGGTTGTATGACATGTGTATCAAATGGAAGGTATTAAAGAGTATTTTAAGAGAGAGTAGGCCATAGTTCTATGGATGGACGCCATTTAGGGATATCGCCATAAAGGTGGACCAGGGCTGACTCTAGAATTTGTTTGTACGATATGGGTATCAAACGAAAAGTGTTACTGAGCATTTTAAGAGGGAGTGGGCAATAGGTCTATAGGTGGACGCCTTTTCGAAATGTCGCCATTAGGCTGGGCCAGGGGTGACTCTATAATGTTTGTACGATATGGGTATCAAACGAAAGGTGTTACTGAGATTTTAAGAGTGAGTGGGCATTAGGTCTATAAGTGGACGCCTTTTCGAGATATCGCCATTAGGATGGGCCAGGGGTGACTCTAGAATGTGTTTGTACGATATGGGTATCAAATGAAAGGTGGTAATGAGTATTTTAAAAGGGAGTAATCCTTAGTTCTATATGTGGACGCCTTTTCGAGATATCGCCATAAAGGTGGACCAAGGGTGACTCTAGAATGTTTGTACGATATGGGTATCAAACGAAAGGTGTTACTGAGTATTTTAAGAGGGAGTGGGCATTAGGTCTATAGGTGGACGCCTTTTCGAGATATCGCCATAAAGGTGGACCAAGGGTGACTCTAGAATGTTTGTACGATATGGGTATCAAACGAAAGGTGTTACTGAGCATTTTAAGAGGGAGTGGGCATTAGGTCTATAGGTGGACGCCTTTTCGAGATATCGCCATTAGGGTGGGCCAGGGGTGACTCTAGAATGTTTGTACGATATGGGTATCAAACGAAATGTGTTACTGAGCACTTTAAGAGGGATTGGGCATTAGGTCTATAGGTGGAGGCCTTTTCGAAACATCGCCAATAGGGTGGGCCAGGGGTGACTCTAGAATGTTTGTACGATATGGGTATCAAACGAAAGGTGTTACTGAGCATTTTAAGAGGGAGTGGACATTAGGTCTATAGGTGGACGCCTTTTCGAGATATCGCCATTAGGGTGGGCCAGAAGTGACTCTAGAATGTTTGTACGATATGGGTATCAAACGAAAGGTGTTACTGAGCATTTTAAGAGGGAGTGGGCATTAGGTCTATAGGTGGACGCCTTTTCGAAACATCGCCAATAGGGTGGGCCAGGGGTGACTCTAGAATGTTTGTACGATATGGGTATCAAACGAAAGGTGTTACTGAGCATTTTAAGAGGGAGTGGACATTAGGTCTATAGGTGGACGCCTTTTCGAGATATCGCCATTAGGGTGGGCCAGGGGTGACTCTAGAATGTTTGTACGATATGGGTATCAAACGAAATGTGTTACTGAGCACTTTAAGAGGGATTGGGCATTAGGTCTATAGGTGGAGGCCTTTTCGAAACATCGCCAATAGGGTGGGCCAGGGGTGACTCTAGAATGTTTGTACGATATGGGTATCAAACGAAAGGTGTTACTGAGCATTTTAAGAGGGAGTGGACATTAGGTCTATAGGTGGACGCCTTTTCGAGATATCGCCATTAGGGTGGGCCAGGGGTGACTCTAGAATGTTTGTACGATATGGGTATCAAACGAAATGTGTTACTGAGCACTTTAAGAGGGATTGGGCATTAGGTCTATAGGTGGAGGCCTTTTCGAAACATCGCCAATAGGGTGGGCCAGGGGTGACTCTAGAATGTTTGTACGATATGGGTATCAAACGAAAGGTGTTACTGAGCATTTTAAGAGGGAGTGGACATTAGGTCTATAGGTGGACGCCTTTTCGAGATATCGCCATTAGGGTGGGCCAGAAGTGACTCTAGAATGTTTGTACGATATGGGTATCAAACGAAAGGTGTTACTGAGCATTTTAAGAGGGAGTGGGCATTAGGTCTATAGGTGGACGCCTTTTCGAGATATCGCCATTAGGGTGGGCCAGGGGTGACTCTAGAATGTGTTTGTACGATATGGATATCAAATTAAAGGTATTAATGAGGGTTTTAAAAGCAAGTGGCCCTTAGATGTATATGTGAAGGTGTTCTCGCGATATCGACCAAAATGTGGACCAGGTGATCCAGAAAATCATCTGTCGGGTACTGCTAATTTATTTATATATGCAATACCACTAACAGTATTCCTGCCAAGATTCCAAGGGCTGTTGATTTCGCCTTGTAGAACTTTTTCATTTTCTTCTACTTAATATGGTAGGTGTCACACCCATTTTACAAAGTTTTTTCCAAAGCTATATTTTGCGTCAATAAACCAATCCAGTTACCATGTTTCATCCCTTTTTTCGTATTTGGTATAGAATTATGACATTTTTTTCATTTTTCGTAATTTTCGATATCGATAAAGTGGGCGTGGTTATGGTCGGATTTCGGCCATTTTTTATACCAAGATAAAGTGAGTTCAGATAAGTAGGTGGGCTAAGTTTAGTAAAGATATATCGTTGTTTGCTCAAGTTATTGTGTTAACGGCCGAGCGGAAGGACAGACGGTGGACTGTGTATAAAAACTGGGCGTGGCTTCCACCGATTTCGCCCATTTTCACAGGGAACAGTTACCGTCATAGAGTCTATGTTCCTGCCTAATTTGAGAAGGATTGGTAAATTTTTGTTCGACTTATGGCATTAAAAGTATTCTAGATAAACTAAATGAAACTGGGCGGAGCCACGCCCATTTTGAAATTTTCTTTTATTTTTGTATTTTGTTGCATCATATCATTACAGGAGTTGAATTTTGACTTAATTTACTTATATACAGTAAAGATATTAAATTTTTTGTTAAAATTTGAATTTAAAAAAAAATTTTTTTAAAAAGTGGGCGTGTTCTTCATCCAATTTGCTAGTTTTTATTTAGCACATATATAGTAATAGTAGTAGCGTTCCTGCCAAATTTCATCATGATATCTTCAACGACTGCCAAATTACAGCTTGCAAAACTTTTAAATTACCTTCTTGTAAAAGTGGGCGGTGCCACGCCCATTGTCCAAAGTCTTACTAATTTTCTATTCTGTGTCATAACGTCAACCCATCTGCCAAGTTTCATCGCTTTAACCGCCTTTGGCAATGAATTATCGCATTTTTTCGGTTTTTCGAAATTTTCGATATCGAAAAAGTGGGCGTGGTTATAGTCCGATATCGTTCATTTTAAATAGCGATCTGAGATGAGTGCGCAGGAATCTACATACCAAATTTCATCAAGATACCTCAAAATTTACTCAAGTTATCGTGTTAACGGACGGACGGACGGACGGACGGACGGACGGACGGACGGACATGGCTCAATCAAATTTTTTTTCGATCCTGATTATTTTGATATATGGAAGTCTATATCTATCTCGATTCCTTTATATATGTACAACCAACCGTTATCCAATCAAACTTAATATACTCTGTGAGCTCTGCTCAACTGAGTATAAAAATGATTTGCCATACAAAATCTAAAGTAAAGCATAACAATTCAAATCGCATTTTGGTAACCTTAAACAAATTGTGTGTCATCAATAAAATTTGTGAAAGACCACTCATTCAAAAACAATGATCGTGGCGGCGATTTCGTCAAATCATTGCAATGAAAGTTTTGAGTTGCTTTGTTGGTGTTTGTGGTGCTTCAATGAAATCAATTTCTGATGGCTTTTGATTTCGTGTTTGTTCCTTTTGTTTTATCTGAAAGTGTTGTTGTTGTTGTTGTTATTTCATTTGCACCATTTGTTGTTTTTTATGTGGGCAAGTTTCTTTCTTTGTTGCTTAAATTTTTTCGTGATTTTTATACTCAGCTGAGCAGAGCTCACAGAGTATATTAACTTTGTTCGCATAACGGTAATCCGTAACGCAATAAACTAATCGGGATAGATATAGACTTCTATATATCGAAATGATCTGGGCGAAAAAAGAAATTCATTTAGCCATGTCCGTCCGTCCGTCCTTCCGTCCATAAACACGATAACTTCGGTAAATTTTGAGGTATCTTGATAAAATTTGGTATGTAGGTTCCCGGGCCCCCATCTCAGATCGCTATTTAAAATGAACGAAATTGGACCATAATCACGCCCACTTTTTCGATATCGAAAATTTCGAAAAACCGAAAAAGTGCGATAATTCATTACCAAAGACGGCTAAAGCGATGGAACTTGGTAGGTGGGTTGAACTTATGACATAGAATAGACAATTGGTAAAATTTTGGACAATAGGCGTGGCACCCCCCACTTTTAAAAGAAGGTAATTTCAAAGTTTTGCAAGCTGTAATTTGGCAGTCGTTGAAGATATCATGATGAAATATGGCAGGGACGTTACTCCTGTTACTATGTGTGTGCCAAGGAAAAATTTGCCAAATCGGATTACGAACACCACCACTTTAAACAAAATTTTTTTTAAAAGTCAAATTTTAACAAAAAATTGAATATCTTTACAGTATATAAGTAAATTATGTCAACATTCAACTCCAGTAATGATATGGTGTAACAAAATACAAAACCAAAAGAAATTTTCAAAATGGGCGTGGCTACGCCCTTTTTCATTTAATTTGTCTAGGATACTTTTAATGCCATAAATCGAACAACTATTTACCAATCCTTATGAAATTTGGTAGGGGCATAGATTTTCTGTTTCCTGTAAAAATGGGCGAAATCGGTTGAAGCCACGCCCAGTTTTTATACACAGTCGTCCGTCTGTCCTTCCGCTCGGCCGTTAACACGATAACTTGAGCAAAAATTGACATATCTTTGCTAAACTTAGTTCACGTACTTATCTGAACTCACTTTATCTTGGTATAGAAAATGGCCGAAATCCGACTATGACCACGCCAACTTTTTCGATATCGAAAATTACAAAAAATTAAAAAAATGCCATAATTCTATACCAAATATGAAAAAAGAGATGAAACATAGTAATTGGATTGGTTTATTGACGCAAAATATAACTTTAGAAAAAACTTTGTAAAATGGGTGTGACACCTACCATATTAAGTAGAAGAAAATGACAAAAGTTCTGCAGGGCGAAATCAAATGCCCTTGGAATCTTGGCAGGAATACTGTTCCTGGTATTACATATATAAATAAACTAGCGGTACCCGACAGATGATGTTCTGGGTCACCCTGGTCCACATTTTGGTCGATATCTCGAAAACACCTTCACATATACATCTAATGGCCGCTCCCTTCTAAAACCCTCATTAATACCTTTAATTTGATACCCATATCGTACAAACACATTCTAGAGCCACCCCTGGTCCATGTTTATGGCGATATTTCGAAAAGGCGTCCAAATATAGAACTAAGGCCCACTCCTTTTTTAAATACTCATTAACACCTTTCATTTGATACTCATATCGTACAAACAAATTCTAGAGTCACCCCTGGTCCACCTTTATGGCGATATTCTGAAATGGCGTCCACCTATAGAACTACGGCCCACTCCGTTTTAAACAAAATTTAATACCTTCCATTTGAAACCCTTGTCATTTAAACACATTCCAGGGTTACCCTAGGTTCATTTTGCTAAATGGTGATTTTCCCTTATTTTGTCTCCAAAGCTCTCAGCTGAGTATTCAATGTTCGGTTACACCCGAACTTAGCCTTTCTTACTTGTTTTCTTTTACTTTTGCAAAAGGTTTGACGTAGCTTTGATGAATCTTTAAGTTATGAGCCATTGTTGTGAGTAGCCATTAAACAATTTTTGGCTTAGAAATACATTTCGATTTTTAAATGTGTTGCATTGTTGTTATTTGAAGTGTGGTACTTTTCTCCACATAATATTTAAAAAAAAAGTCTTAAGTTGCACAAAGAAAAATACTGATTACATGGTGGGGTGATATAAAGTCGACGTTCAAAAAATCAATTGACGTTATGACCATTTCAGGTGGCCATAAGATCAATTGCTCTTAAGACCACTAAAATTGACTTTCACCGTTGACCTTATGTCACCCGTCCGATGTCATATATTTGTTTATATTTTTTAAGCGAATAATACAACAGCAATTTTGCAGCTATGGTGAAATTAAACTTCCTAAAATCAAACAAAACTTTCGTCAAATCGAATTAATTTTTTTCAAGAGCAATGAAACTTATTCCAAGTCAAATATATTTTTTTTTTCAAGTCAAACGAATTTTTTTTTAAATCAAATGAAACTTCTTGCTTCTTATCGAATGAAATTTTTTCCAAATCTAATTAATTTTTTTCAAGTCAAATGAAATTTTGTTAAAATCAAATAAAACTTTCTTCAAGTCAAATGAAAATTTTTTCAAACCAAATAAAACTTTCTTCAAATCAAACTAAATGCTTTTCAAATGAAATGAAACTTTCCTCAAGTCAAATTAAACTTTTTTCATTAAATTAAAGTTTCTTCAAACTAAAAAAAACCTTTTTAAACCAAAGGAACATTCTTCAAATCAAATGAAACTTTTTTTTGAGAACGTTAGTCGTAACTGTAGTCTTTACACTGTAACGTAAAATGAGGAGGAGTAGGGAAAAGGCACACAGAACTGCCATGGAATGTCTTCTTATGACTTCTGATTATCACCTACATAGCGAGGCAAGAGTGCTCAATATAAAGAAGCATAATGAACTGCTGAAGTTTGCTGAGTTGTTACACACCGGGATATTCTATCTAATAAGTGCTTGAGCTAGCCCCGTCTCCCAGGAGATAAGGAAACATTTCCGTAAGCGCTATGATGCCATTCGGCACCTACCAGCTCAGCGGAATAAACACTGAATCGGCAAAAAAGAACTCAGACTACCAAGGAAGATACGAAACACGCTGACCCAACTTCTTTTTAGATACTCTAAGATAAGTTCAACTTTGACTTATCTAGAATCAATATCCTCTGCATGCGATGTATCTCCATACGACCAATCAACTTTTCAATTGCATCTAATAGCAGCATCCCTGTCGTCCAACCCTGCTAAAACCTCTAGTTTCCTTGGGCCCCTGTTAAAGAACTTGGATGACAATTTGTTAGTTGTAGCGCCTAATAAATGGCGCGAGGCACTGTTTACACAACAACAACATGATAATAACGATGTTTATGGTTATCGTCACGATTGCACAGCCAAAGCATCAACGAGGTATAGACGAATTCTGGATTTGTGTTTAAAGTATAATAAACTACCTATCGACAACAAGGGTTATCGGAGAGTTTTCGATATTTATAGATTTTTTATTAAAATTTTATCGATTATTTTATTGAAAAGTTACCGATTTTTTATCGAAAAGCTATCGATTTTATATAAAATTGCAATCAATTTGTTATCGAAAATTGTAAGAGAATTTATAGATTTTTTATCATAAACTTATAGATTTTTTAAAGATTTCTTATCGAAGTATTATGTATTTATTATCGAAAAATCATTGATGCAGTGGGAAAAGTTTTTGATTTGTTATTGAAAAGTTATCGATTCGGAGAGTCACACTCCCCGAAGGTTTTGGGGAGTGTTAGCGATGTTGGTGGTCCTTTGCCGGATATAGATCCGATCCGTTATATTGTTGTAACATGCACTATTAAAGTATATGCCCAACCATTTCGCGAACGATTTGATGTGATGCCATTGAACCTTCTAAGATATTAAACCCCCATGGCATAGTTCCATGAGGAACTTGGGGTCGCCAGAGCCTCCGCTGCTAAAGAAATATATTTTGTCATGAGAAGGTGAGGTTGAAAATCGAGTTAGAGAAGCTATAAACTGGGCTAGCTTCCAAAAGCCTATTTGTTATCGATGTGTTTTCCATTTGTTATTCACTACTCATCGGTTTGTTATGCAACAAATACCGATAATACTTCTATATAAAATCAATGACACATTCATAACTCACAACTAGCCGATAAGAAACCAATCATTGAATAACAAGCCGTTAGTAAAACGAAAACTTATCGGTATCTATTGTTACCGATAAGGAGCCGACAAAGCTCTTGACAAAGAGCACACAATTATTTATTTCTAGTAAAGTTAGCACTTTTTCGATTTAACTTAGACCTTCGGGCGAACTCTAGTTATTTTAAAAATAATAATTTTTGAGACGTACACTTGTATTTATATTTTAAAATCGAACTTTAAGACTACTTGGTACTCATGCCCTTTTTTTTTATTGAATAAGGCACACTTTTAGAGGGGCAAGTTAACTTTTTAGCTCAGAAATTTTGACCAATTTTTTAATTAATTCAGTGACTTAAGGTGTAAATAAATAAATATTAAATGAGAGGCGTTCAAAATCATTTGTTGATATATTTAAATAATAAATTACTTCTTAAATTCTAGATTTTTCGGATTCGGTACATGCATACAAAGTAGTAGATACAATAAAAGAATAGTAGATATGTAATTGGGGTTTGATGATAAATCTTAAACGTGATTAGCATTTTATTATTTAGTACCAGTTTTTGATAGATAATACTTCTTGTAATGAGAAAAAATTTGTATAGAATTTGTTTTCAGCTTAAGATAAAAAAAAGTACTTCAAATTGCATGCCCAATATATGGCTAATAAGAGCTTAAGCCTTTTAGAGAAAGATATATGATATAAGAAAAAATAGTATATATATATGCCAGCAGCACAAAGTTAACTCCCTTAACGTACCTTAAGAGCTACCCAGTTGATTAAGAAATTGGTAGGATCCCTACTCATCTGTGTACGTCAGTGGGATGAGTTACATATGTATGACACCAAAAACTGAGAACAAGGGTTGCAAGTCTGTTTAAATCGTAATTCTAGCCGATATGTTTAGGAAAATATGTATCTTATTTTATATAAATCAGTTCGACTTCCTGAATTGCTGAAACTGTTGAATTTACTGAAGAAGGCAAATGAACTTACCTTTTGGCTAAAGAAATATCGAATGCTTAGTCTTGCGAATTTAATGGGTTATTGGCAACAAAATTTCAATGAAGTAAAATGAAATTTTTTATAGCTCTTTGGTAAATTTCATGTCGGCAGCCAGTCAACACATACCAAAAATGCCCTGATTCAATTAAATCTATAAAATCAATATGAAATTGCGCACAAAGCCAACTTTAATATTTGCATTCATAATAAATGCAAAATATTCACAATCGATGGCAGACTCGATTTCTACTTTTATCCAAATTGCAAAAAAAAAAAACGTTTATTATACCTTTACTTAAAATTAATAATTTACATACTTAAGTAAATAGATAAATAAATGAAAGGCGCGATAACCTCCGAAGAGATCTTAGGCCGAGCTTCTTTTCCAATTTGCGTCGTGATCCTCTTGATTTTCCCTACAAATTGGCCGGACGGGACCTACATGTTTTATACCGACTCCGAACGACATCTGCAAGGCAGATGAGTTTTCACTGAGAGCTTTTCATGGCAGAAATACACCCGAAGCGCTTGCCAAACACTGCCGAGGGGCGACCCCGCTTACAAAAATTTTCTTCTAATTGAAAAACCATATTTCTAAAATTTTTGATGTTGCTTTGCCCGGGGTGTGAAACCAGAGCATACTTTGTGGTAGGCGGAGCACGCTACTATCACACCACGGTGGCCACCACATACTTAAGTACACACACAAAATAATGGGTGGAAACACTTGAATAACTTAAGTGGAGATGCTCGTACTCAATAAGCTCGTTTTAACGTTTTTATGAAGTCAGTGGTCACAGGCGAGCGCTAGAACTATATACATTTCTAATTAATTGAGGGCTGGTACGATCGCAATTCGGCAGAAAATTACGGGAAGGCAAGAAATGAAGTAGAGGAAAAAAAGGGAAAAACAGGTAAATAACGAAAACAAGTAAGGAAGCCTAAGTTCGGGTGTAACCGAACATCACATACTCAGCTGCCAAATTACAGATTGCAAAACTTTTAAATTACCTTCTTTTAAAAGTGGGCGGTGCCACGCCATTGTCGAAATTTTATTAAATTTCTATTCTGCGTCATAAGGTCAATTCACCTACCAAGTTTCACCGCTTTATCAGTCTTTGGTAATGAATTATCTCGGTTTTTCGAAATTTTCGATATCGAAAAAGTGGGCATGGTTATGTCCGATTTCGTTCATTTTAAATAGCGATCTGAGATGAGTGCCCAGGAACTTACATACCAATTTCATTACGATACCTCAAAATTTACTTAAGTTATAATGTTTACGTACAGACGGACGGACGGACATGGCTAAATGGGTTTCTTTTTTCGGCCAGATCATTTTGATATATAGAAGTCTATATCTATCTCGATTAGTTTATGCCCTTACGGGCTACCGTTATGCGAACAAAAATAATATACTCTGTGAGCTCTGTTGAGCTGAGTATAAAAAGTAGAGGAAAGGAAAGAAAGGAAAGCAAAAAGAAAAGGAGGAAAACAAAGGATATAGTAGAAGTCAAAACCGAAGCTTATACTGAAGCTGAGACCAAAAGCCGACGACGTGTTATCAATTTTATATCGCAATGTTAATGATTCGATTACCGATGAGCTATTGGTTTCTTACCCACGAGTTAATGGTTTGTTAGTGCTAAAATTTTGCTCTCGATAACAAAGGTTATTATTGAGTTACCGATTTTTTATTGATGGCGTATCGGTTTGTTAGCTGGAAAACTAACGATTTGTAATTTATTTAGTGGTGAATTTAATATGGCAATGTTCAATGAGTGAAAATTGTTTCCCGCTTCATTAACTTTTCTACAGTTCCGAACTAATGAAAATCGAACTAGTTCTTAATTGGTACCTTAGGTCTATGTATTTCTGAAACAGATATTTATATCACTAGCAAGTGACTTTCGTAGTGGGTCCTAAATACTGCTAGATCACTGCAGTTTTTTTTCAGGCGGAAATTGTAGCCAAGGAAAAAGCAACAGAAATTCTGGAGGAAGTGTGCTTAAGCTGCAGCCACACTGCACGTCACCAAAAAATGTCCTGGAATGCAAAGAAGCTTTGGAGAGACTTCGCTCAAACCATAATACATATCTATACTGGGTTCCAGGTCATAAGGGGACAGAAGGTAACGAGAGGGCCGATAAGTTGGCATGCGATGAATCGACAGTAGACAATAAATTTGGGAGAGATAAAAAGAAGTTGAATATGGCCCAACAAACGAGAGAGTTGTGGACATTAGCACCGGGCTACAAAAGTTCTAAGATCATTTGCAAATTCTACGACGTTAGACTCACAAAAATACTCATATTTCTAAGGAGACCAGACGTAAAGCTCACGAAGGGCATTGGACACTGCCTTCTGGCGTCATATGCTTATAAGTTAGGCCTCTTCAGTAACAGCAAAGTAGAACAGTAAAAAGGGCGATCTGCAGAAGAAACGGTTGAACACTTCCTGTGTTCGTGTCTTGGGCTTGCTAGGACCAAAAAAACGTTTAGTACTCGCCAAGATGACAGAGTTTTCTTTAACATAAGTCCTGGTGCCTAGTAGGGGTTCTTTCCTTAGGTCGTCAAAAAAATTCTGGTAACAGTATAGACACACACAGTCTGGGTGAGGTTTTAATTAAACTGCCCTAATATCGCTATCTATAGCATCGCTCTCTATAGCATCACGACTTTTCAGTAGCATGGGCGCCACCCCACATTCATGTAGTTACTTTTACGTACAGCCGCACAGTAACAGTACAACTGTTTATAACAACTTATACTTAAGTAGAAGCAATAGCATTTGATAGAGCATCGAAGGCGCGACCTACGATAAGGGAAGTCGGCACCGCAAAAACTTTGCGTGAACAGATGTAACTTTGCAGAGACCCACCATTTATGATAAGTAGGTGAACTCGGTTGCCACTACTTTTGGTGTGTCCGCAGATTGGCCGTGAAGGAGCCTAGTTCCTAGCCCTTCTTATACATCTATTAGCTTCGACTTGCCTTGTATCGATTCCATCAACTAACAGTTGCTTGGGAATCGATCCAGTGATTCGTTATCACCGATTCACCAATCCTGCTTACCTTCATTTACCAAGTCATCGATTCATTATCTATCTCTCCACCGGTTGGTTGGGAATTGTTTCACTGACTCGTTATCACATATTCACAAACCGCCTGTCCAAACCTCGTAATATCCCTCTACTGGTCGACATTAGTCCGCTGCAAACCCTGTACACCACTCACGGAAAATCGATCATCGTTCACCGAATACACCAGCAGCCGCAAGGTGTCCGTAAACCGACCAAAACCGCCAACAAAGTAATGTGTATTAATTTAGAAAGAAAATAGTTGTCTTCTCAGCTTTGGATTGACAAAGTGCTATCCTAGCCTTTGACGAAACACACCTTAAAAGCGACATTTGTGAAAGCTGTGCGGTCTTCGGCACAGCCAAAGACAGTCCTGTCTCTATTCGTTTTTTATTGAAAATCTGCAGCTGGATATATATTGTTCAATTCCATTCGAACTACGACTTTCTTATTTGTATTTTTTGGTTTTTTATACGTTTCATGGAAATGAAATGGAACTTAACTTGTAAGTCCATAAAGGAGAAAAGATAAACCCACCAATAAGTGTGCCGAATTGATCAGGATGACGATCTGAGTTGATATAGTCTTGTCCGCCTATCTGTCTGTCTGTCTGTCTGTTTGAACGAAAACCAGTCCCTCAATTTTTGAGATATCTTGATTAAGTTTGGTGAGCGGTTATATTTAGGTGCCCGATTATACATTTGTTGAAACCGGCTCGATCGGATCACTGGATCGGATATAGGCTATATACGATATATAACCAATTTTTTAGAAAAGAAGATATTTGTCATATCTTCCTCAATTCATTAGATTGAAGCTTAAAATTTCACCAAATGCTTATGTATACGTCACATATTGTTCAGATAAATTATTCACGGTCATAGCTGTATCATTCAGACCACAAGAAACGTGAATCTTTGTATCCTCACACATAGTACCGATCTATTTTAATAGTCAGCGTGCTTTGCACACAGAGTATATTAACTTTGGTAACATAAAGGTTGGTTGTATAGGTATAAAGGAATCGGGATGGATATACACTTATAAAAATCATCTCTATCGAAAAAAAAAAATTTGACTAAGCCATGTCCTTACGTCCGTCAGACTGTCAGTCTGTCCGTCCGTTAACACGATAACTTGAGGAGTTATTTTTTAAAAGTTACTAGGGTGGTAGTGCTAACTTGACGAATTGATAGCACATTTTGGGCCATAGTTTAAAAAATAAAAATGAGATCCAAAATCTATTTTGTGAAATCAGTTACGGTTAAAACGCGGCAATTATTGGCGTCCTTTATTTTAAGCTAGCTGTTGCCAACTCCAAGCTGCAGGGGTCGTTGGGCTAACTTGAAGGTCAAAAAAGCATTTTTAGGAATATTTTAAAAAATACTAGTGTTATCAATTTTTCGTTTTCACGGTAAAAAACGGTGAAAAAAGCGGCAATTATTGACATAATCGGTTTGATTGTAAGAATAGTTGAAATCGGTTTTTCGGGGTGGTAGTGCTAACTTAACCCTTTCGCGACTACTGGGACAATACGTCCCAGCAAACTTCAAACATGTGTATAACTTTTAATTGTTATCCAATTTCGCATTGAAATAAGCCCAATAAAACCATAAAGCCTTCTTTGATGATCAGTTTCCCGTTACGCAATATTTTGCACAGACGCGTCGCGAAATTTCATCAGAAATTCGTTGTATTTCAGTGTGAAACGTCTATCTGGTACCATTTTTATTCGTAACTAGCAGACCCGGCAGACGTTGTTCTGCCCTAAATTTGGTATATCTGCATACATTTTAATAAACTTTTTCCGTCTAACTCTGCCCTCGCCCCTCTACATTTTTTCCTAATCTTTGTATTCACTCCTCCCTCCGTATTTTCCCTTCATCTATCTCCATCTTCGTCTCATTCTATATCTTTCTCAGTCCCTTTCTCCTCCTCTCTTTTCTCTTCTCTCAAGTTTTTCTCATTCGTCTTCATATCTTATTGCCAGTCCCAGAGGGTAGTATGTATTTTGTTCCAGTCCCATTCCGAGCCTCAGTCCCAGTCCCACTCCGAGTCTCAGTCTCAGTCGCAGTCCTAATCCCAGTCCCAGTCCGTTTCTGATATAATTCCCGGAAAAAAGCACCGTAAATATTAATATAGGCAAATTTATATACCAAATTTCAGGCAAATCGAATAGGACGTATGTAAATAGGTATGTGGGTATTATTAATTCATGTCTTTATTTCGGCTTCGCATGCATATTTATCAGTTTTGCCAGGTTGATGCGACTAAATCGAATATCACAATGAAAATTACTTAAAAGCTCTCAGTAACAGATTTCATTTGATACCGGAAATACCCACATATTCTAGGAGTATTCGGGTCCATGTTTTGGCCTATATCTCGAGACTCTAGTCAGCAATAGGTATGAGAACTACCCTGTAGTAAAGCACTTATCAACAGTTCTCATTTGATATCCATATTGTATAAACACATTCTAGGAGTACCCGGGTCCACGTTTTGGCCTATATCTCGCGACCCTTGTTACCAATAGGTATGAAAACTACCATGTAGCACACATATCTCGAGACCCTAGTCACCCAGGAGTACGAAAAATACCCAGTGTCAAAGTACTCATAAACAGCTTCCATTTGATACCCATGTTGTACAAGCACATTCTAGGAGTACCCGGGTCCACGTTTTGGCCTATATCTCGCGACCCTTGTCACCAATAGCTATGAAAACTACCATGTAGCACACATATCTCGAGACCCTAGTCACCCAGGGGTACGAAAAATACCCAGTGTCAAAGTACTCATAAACAGCTTCCATTTGATACCCATATTGTACAAACACTTCCTGGAGTTACCCTGGTTCATGTTTTGGCCTATATCTCGAGACCCTAGTCACCCGGTATCAAAGTACTCAATATACAAAACTTCCCCGTGGAAAAATACGTATATATACCAATTTTTATAATAATCGGTCCAGTAGTTTTTGAGTTCATCGATGACATACATACAAACATTCATTTTTATATATGGGGTATTCCATCCCATTTCGACCAATTTTGAACCCGACCCCTTTAGAATTGGCTGAAAGTTTTTCTACTTTTTCTAGCTTACGAACCCTCACTAGGGTAGGCACCTTGTCGTTGGTGTGAGGGCTTAGCCGAACTCCATAGCGCCCGACTATGAGGCGGAGCTGGTTAGGACTGACATCTACGCCGTTTCGCCTCATACGAGGGCGGCGGGATGTCGGTGACCAAGAACTGCCAACCCCCTAATCCAGGGTGTTATGCGGACCGTGCCTATTGGACGATTTGCAGCCAGGGGATAAATTCGGCTGTATTCGAACGGAGTCTTCCCGATACCGGGCCACCTCGGGAAGTATTAATGGCCTTACCACAGCAAAGGGCGCTGCTGTGGCGGACTGTTCTTTCCCCGTATATAATACTGGACCACTGAGCCCGCCTTGTCGGGCAGGTGGTCGTACGACCAAGATGAACGACTCATTAACTGACTGTAATAAGGACGATGTAAAGAGGAGGACTGAGTCGCAATCCAAGGACGACAAATACGAATTAAGCGATGCGTCGGACTCGGGGAGCGAGAGTAGTGCTGATTCAATGAGCTCCGTGTTGGAGAAGCACACAAATGAAAACGGAGTAGAAGAGTGGAGAAGGGTACGGAGCAGAGGAAGTAAAGGAGCTCTCTCGCAGTACCGTGCAGCACTAAGAATTGTTCAACGCTTGGGAGCAGTGGTCGACCCAACAGAAGTGGAGATCGAGCGCTTGGAATGGGCCCATGAAGCGGTAGAAGTAGGTCGAAGGCAGTTCAAAAGTTTGCTGCGAGAAACCCTCGGTTCTGCAACCGGTACGAGGAGGAAGCAGCGTCGAATGGCAGAATGAAGAGGCAGCGTTCGGTGGAAGGCGATAAGCCTGCTTTCAAGAGGCAGAAAGGACCCAGTCCTAGAGCCGCGAGGCAGGGCAGTCGCATAGACAAGACAAGTAGGCCCAAAGCTGTAAGACAGATGTGCTCCAATAGCTAGGTAGCAACTACCTCGAAAGCTGCGAGTTAGAGGGAAGTTCCAATTAAGGAAGTAGGAGATAAGCCAAAAGGAGATAACGCTAAGACTCCGGCTTTCTCGGAGGCGCTAAAGGGAGTTAACGCTAAGACTCCGGCTTTCTCGGAGGTGCCAAAGGGAGATAACACTAAGACTCCTGCTTTTCCCGAGAAGATGAGTGATGTGGCAAAGCAGTCGCTGACTGTGGCGCTGGTTGATCGTAGCAGTCCTTTCGGACAAATGACTACTGAAAGGTGGAGATCTGTGGAAAGGGAGCTTATTAGCTTAATGCTTAAGATGATGCGGGAACAACCAAGTAAGCCCCTTCCAACCTTTGATTCTGGGGGATGGTATAACGGTGTGAAGATGATAGCGTGCGACAACATCGCGAGCTTGCAGTGGCTGGAGGAAGTGGTTCAAAACCTCCAAAGGCAAGGCACGAACGCGCGGTTTGAGGTGGTGGATAAAGCGCAAATCCCCACGGTACCCAAAGTTAAGGTATGGATACCATGCGTGATGAAGTCGGAGGATACACTGCGACTTCTGCAGAATCAGAATCCGAACATACCGACACAGGATTGGAAGATACTTACTGTATCTCGGCCTACCGAGGATGGTCAGTTCTACATCTTCCAAATAAACAAGCAGGCGGAGGATATTTTGTACACGCAGCTTGGTAAAATGTCATTTGGCACTGACAAAATTTACATGCGACTCAGGAAAAGAAGTCCCGAGGATAAAAACCCTACCACGCTAGAGGTGGGCGAAGTCGAAAAGGACCTCAAAAGCCTAAGGGAAAAAAGACAGGTGGAGGTCCCCGGCGTCACCACGAACGTGCTAGAAGAGGACCAACCGCTAAATGGTGCTGTGACTCGCACAGAGGAACACCCTGCACAACAGTCACGAGAGGCTGAAGGGGGCCTCGAATACTCTAAACCAAAAGGGCAAGGGGAGGACGACGACGTCAAGATGAAGGTGCTGGAGGGGGACAAACAGCCCAATGGTGCTGCGTGTCCTACAGATAAACCTCCAACACAGTAAAGTGGCGTCGAGCGAACTCCTCCTAACCCTTGAGGAGGGTTCGTTTGACGTGGCGCTGATCCAGGAGCCGTGGCTCTCATCGGGAGGAAAGGTTTCTGGACTTAGCGTGCGCGGGTTTGGCGTTTACTACGCGCAAACGGAAGGACGAGTGCGAGCTGTAGTAATGGTAAGGAAACAGCTGCATTCATATATGCTGCCTAATTACACCACTGAGGATCTCGTAGCGGTGGCCGTTGAGCAAAAGAATAAGCAGGCATTTATCCTGGCGTCCTGCTACATGGCCCATGCTGCGGAGGTCCCACCGATGGAGTGCAAAAGGCTAGTACAGGAGGAAGGGCGCAAAGGGCGGTTGGTCATAGGCGCAGATGCAAATGCGCACCACAATGCGTGGGGAAGAGCAGATACGAACGAGAGAGGCGAATCTCTGTTTTGTTACATCCTGCAAACCAATTTGCAGATAGCCAACAGGGGTAATGTCCCTACATACATTGGTCCAACATCCAGCTATGTTCTGGATATTACATTGAGCTCCGAGCGTGATATATCAAGGTATGATTGGATGGTTCTTGATAGACCATCCTTCTCCGACCATGCGTATATCAGCTTCAACATCCCCCTAAAGAGGGTAGAGAAGGGAGGAACCTTTAGAAACCCTAGGTCAACGAACTGGACTAAATTCCAGAAACATGTAGAAACAAAACTGGGACAATCCAAAGAGGTTGCTAATGTAGAGGAACTGGAAGAGTCGAATGAATTCCTAACAAGGACGCTTATGACTGCGTATAAAAAAGCTTGCCCTCTAAGAAGATTTAGAGGAAAAGCAAAGCCGCCATGGTGGAGCAACGAGCTGAGTCTTCTAAGAAGACAGGTTAGAGAAATGTTTAAGCTCGCAAAGACCGCGGAAAGCGAAGCGTGTCGGGACGAGTACAGGGATCTACTGAGGATCTACAAGCGTGAAATTACCAGGGCGAAGAGAAACTCATGGAAAAGTTTCTGTACGGACATAGAGTGCTCCAGCGAAACAGCACGGTTGAAAAAAGTCCTAGCAAAGGGAAACATAGTCCAGGGACTAATAAAGAAAGAGAACGGGGAATGGTCACGTAATAGTGAGGAATCCCTTGAGGTGCTTCTCGATACACATTTCCCATCGGGAGACGGTTTAGAGGAGCCAGCAGACATCACTCACACTCCGATCACGGAGCTAGTAGTGCCGGGCTTGGTGACCGATACCAAGATCGAGTGGGCAGTGAAGACGTTTTCTAAGTTTAAATCGCCGGGCCCAGATGGTATATTCCCGGCCATGCTACAAGTCTCAAATATATATTCGATGAGTGTATACGACTGAATCATGTACCGCACTCTTGGAGAACTGCTCGTGTAACTTTTCTACCAAAGGCGGGGAAGATCGGTCACATGTATTCCAAAGACTATAGACCCATTAGCTTAACATCATTTCTGCTCAAAACCTTTGAGAGGCTGATAGATGTGTACATAAAGTCCAACGTGGATGAAAAGCTGCTCTCCACAACACAGCATGCGTACACCAAAGGCAAGTCGGTAGACACCGCATTGCATAGGGTGGTAATAAGCATAGAGAAATCCCTGGAATATAAGGAGTATGCTCTAGGAGTCTTCTTGGACATTGCCGGGGCTTTCAATAATGTTGCAAAATGGGCGATTATGGATGGTCTTAATTACATTAAAGTACATCCTGCCTTAATCAGATGGATCGGCTGCATGTTAAATTGCAGAAATATTACATCACAATGGGGATTGTACGAGGCCACGAAATCAGTGGACACGGGCACGCCGCAGGGAGGGGTGCTATCACCTCTGCTGTGGACGCTGGTCATCAACCAACTGCTCAGGCAATTCGATGAGGGACCCGTAAAACTTACGGCTTACGCAGATGACGTTGCAATTGTCATAAGTGGAAAGTGCCTTCCAACGATTAGTTCTTTGATGAATCGGGCGCTTCGCGATATTCATACCTGGGCATCTAATGTCGGGTTGAAAGTCAATGCGGAGAAGACGGATATGGTCTTGTTTACAAAGAGGTACAAGGTCCCAAATTGGACCAGGCCTAAGTTAGGAGGGGTGACCTTACAGGAGAAACCTTGCACAAAATATTTAGGAATCATCCTAGACAGTAAGCTGTCATGGAAGCTCAACGTGGAGGAGAGGGTCAAGAAGGCCTCAACGGCACTCTACGCATGTAAAAGAATGCTGGGGTGTACGTGGGGCCTATCGCCCTCTCTTTCTCATTGGGTTTTTACAGCGATTGTAAGCCCTATTCTATACTATGGAGTTCTTGTTTGGTGGAAAGCCACACAAAAAACAACATACCTCAAAAAATTAGAGGGGGTGCAGACTATCGATGCTTATCATTACGGGAGCCCTGAAAACAACCCCGACGGCTGCACTGTATGCCATTTTGCACATCCCACCTGTAGACCTGGTAGCAAAGAACAAAGCGTTAACGACCGCAACCAGGCTCGGTGCTTCGGGGCAGCTTGAGCGCCGACCATATGGCCATAGTAGTATAGCGTCATCAATCACAAGACGAACAGACTACATGATTCCCTATCTGCGCTTCGAGGGAGATCTCAAGGCCACAATAGAGGTGGACGGTTGGCGTAAGGGTGCGCAAATGGCGGACGAGGCGATACATGTGTACACCGATGGTTCCAAAGTAGTGGAAGGAGTAGGGTCTGCGGTATACTGCGCTGATCCGGAAATAAGTAGATCCTACAGGCTGCCGGATTACTGTAGCGTTTTCCAAGCGGAAATATTAGCCGTAACCAAAGCAGTAGAAACCCTGGAAGAGAATAGCTTAAGCTGCAACCGTGTTAACTTTTATATTGACAGTCAAGCAGCAATTAAGGCAATAATCTCGCATAGCACAGCATCTAAATGCGTGTTAGAGTGTAAGCAGTCTCTGGAGAGAATCGGGACAGGGAGAAGCATACATCTATATTGGGTCCCAGGGCATATGGGAATAGATGGGAATGAAAAAGCGGATGAACTAGCTAAAAAGGGCGCATCCCTTGAAGCTTGCTCCGTAGATGTCCCAATTAGATTGGGCGAGATTAAGCGAAGGCGAGAGCTGCACATGATCGATCAAGCGGGAAAGGCGTGGGTTCAAGCGCGGGGCTGTAAAGTGTCGAAGATTATGTGTAGGTCTTACAACCTTAGACTAACACAGTTGCTCCTATCATTAAAAAGAGAGGACTGTAGACTCATGACGGGTATTCTGACTGGACACTGCCTTCTGGCGTCACATGCCTTTAAACTAGGTTTGGTCAGTGATAGCAGATGTAGGAAGTGCGGGTTGGAGGAGGAAACGATCGAGCACATTCTGTGCTCGTGCCCTGCACTTGCCAGGCTAAGATTCCAGCTATTAGGAGTGATACAGCTGTCAGATCTAGAAGCTGCAAGTGGCTTAAGTCCTAGGAAGCTTCTAGTATTTGCTAAGAGGATGGAGTTATTTTATAACATAGGTCCTGGTTTGATAGGGTTTTTCAGTTTGGTCGTTAAAACAAACTTCTGATGACACTACGGACTCAATCAGTCTATGTGAGGTCCTCATGGACCGGCCAGTTCAACCTACCTACCTAGCTTACGAAAGACGCTTTTCAGAAGTTTTTCAAATTTTTTCATCCAACTCAAAAAAAGTTATGCATTTTTAAAAAAACACGGTTTTATTTTCAAAATGCTATAACTTTTTCAAAAATTGACCGTTTGGGATCGTTTTTTTTTTAATTTGTTTTTAAATGTACTTTTCGGAAAAAATTCAAAAAAATGTTTAAAGTTTTTTTTTTGTAATTTTTCAGTTTTTCGAGATTTTTCGAATTTCGCCCTTTTTTTCTCATAAAAAACTTCAGTCAATTCTGCAATCATCCCCACTTATCCCGGAGTGGGCGGAGACTTTTTTTTTATTTAATTGAAAAAAAAAACATTAAAATTTGTTTGTATTTTTTCCGAAAAGTACATTTAAAAACATATTAAAAAAAAAAAAAATGATCCCAAACGGTCAATTTTTGAAAAAGTTATAGCATTCTGAAAACAAAAACGGTGTTTTTTTAAAAATTCATAACTTTTTTTGAGTTGGATGAAAAAATATGAAAAACTTCTGAAAAAGGTCTTTCGTAAGCTAGAAAAAGAAGAAAAACTTTCAGCCAATTCTAAGGGGGTCGGGTTCAAAATTGGTCGAAATGGGATGGAATACCCCATATATAGATATACCGCTTGCAGTAAAATCTAGGTGTGAACAGATATTATTCCTTCGAAATTGGAAAGAAATAATGAAAATGTAAGTTTTTAATTTTATAATTTATTTAATAATAATAAGTTTTTTTATATTTATAACTGCATTGGGACATATAATCCCAATAATGTATTTGTTTGGGATAATAATATCCCAAAATTTGTTTACACCTTTAGATGTGTAAAATTTTTTTGGCTCTTTTGGTATTATTTGGACTTATACGTCCCACTTATAAATGTTATTGGGATTATATATCCCAGGATAACGGTAAGGATTCAGGTATGTTCAACATCTTATATTTTAGCCATATTACAGTATTTGCTGTCGTAATGATGAAAACCCCGCCTGATTTCGAAAAAAACCTCAGGGGGTGAAAGGGTTAACGTCAAGTTAGAGCTACTAGGGGTTAACTTGAAAAATATTCGAGCGGTAATTTTTTCGATTCCACGGTAAAAAAACGGTTAAAAAAAGGTAAATTATTAGCTATATTTGAGTTTGAAATTTTTAAGTGGTAGTGCTAACTTGACGGACATAAATTTCACGAAATCGGTAATGAAGCACACTCACTTTTATATAAAAGATTTTTAAAAGGGTCGTGGATGAATAAATTAAGCTATATCTTTACATAACAGAGCTTTATATCAATGGTTTTTTTATTTTCCAAGTGGAATTATAACAAGAGAAAGGAAAAATTTCAAGTTTTTGAAAATGGGCATGGCACCGCCCCTTTTATGACCAAGGCAATGTTCTAGCCATAAATCGAAGAAAAATTAACATATCGATATAAAATTGTATCAGGGAATATTTTTAGTAAAAATGGACGCGATCGGTTAAAGACCACGCCCAATTTTATATATAAAGGATGTTTAAAAGGGTCGTAGGCAAGAATGAAAGGCTGTATCTTAGCGAAAAATAGTTTTGTATGAATGATAATTTTATTGTAAGAGCAAATTGGGAGGCATTATTTTTTTTAATGGGCGCTGCCACGCCCCTATTTCGATTTCTGGATCCTCCGAAAAAAATAAATACCTCATAACAAATCTCTATACATATGTTAGGCTTATAACAAGAAATATTTTTAGTTAGAATGACCTAGATCAAATATCAACATTCTAGGTGTATTAATTACTAAATAAGCAGGCTTTTTGTGTGTTTCCAAAATGTTATATATATATAAAGTTAGCGTTGTTATCATCCGATTTCGCTCATTTTAAATAGCGCTGGGAGATGAGTAAAGAAGAACCCATATGCCAAATTTGAATAAGGTATCTCAATATTTACTCAAGTTATCGTGATCACAGACAGACGGACGGACGAATATTGCTAGGTAGGTAGGTTGAACTGGCCGGTCCATGAGAACCTCACATAGAACGATTAAGTCCGTAGTGTTACCAGAAGTTTGTTTTAACGACCAAACTGAAAAACTCTATCAAAAACCAGGACCTATGTTATAAAATAACTCCGTCCTCTTGGCAAATACTAGAAGCTTCCTAGGACTTAAGCCACTTGCTGCTTCTAGATCTGACAGCTGTATCACTCCTAATAGCTGGAGTCTTAGCCTGGCAAGTGCAGGGCAAGAGCACAGAACGTGCTCGATCGTTTCCTCCGCCAACCCGCACTTCCTACATCTGCTATCACTGACCAAGCCCAGTTTAAAGGCATGTGACGCCAGAAGGCAGTGTCCAGTCAGAATACCCTTCATGAGTCTACAGTCCTCTCTTTTTAATGATAGGAGCAACTGTGTTAGTCTAAAGTTGTAAGACCTACACATAATCTTCGACACTTTACAGCCCCGCGCTTGAACCCGCGCCTTTCCCGCTTGGTCGATCATGTGCACCCCTCGACTTCGCTTAATCTCGCCCAATCTAATTGGGACATCTACGGAGCAAGCTTCAAGGGATGCGCCCTTTTTAGCTAGTTCGTCCGCTTTTTCATTCCCATCTATTCCCATATGCCCTGGGACCCAATATAGATGTATGCTTCTCCCTGTCCCGATTCTCTCCAGAGACTGCTTACACTCTAACATGCATTTAGATGCTGTGCTATGCGAGATTATTGCCTTAATTGCTGCTTGACTGTCAATATAAAAGTTAACACGGTTGCAGCTTAAGCTATTCTCTTCCAGGGTTTCTACTGCTTTGGTTACGGCTAATATTTCCGCTTGGAAAACGCTACAGTAATCCGGCAGCCTGTAGGATCTACTTATTTCCGGATCAGCGCAGTATACCGCAGACCCTACTCCTTCCACTACTTTGGAACCATCGGTGTACACATGTATCGCCTCGTCCGCCAATATTGCTAAATAAATTCCTTTTTTCATTCTGAGCATTTCTATATATTAAAGTCTATATTTATCTCGATTAACCGTTATGTTACCAAAGTTCACAATATTGAGATATGGTCTAAGCTTCAAGTTTTAGGTATGTTTCCTTAAAATGCAGATTTGCAAATAAATATGTAAAATAAACTGCAGCGTAAATCCAACTTCGGTTACACGCGAACTTAGACTGCCTTACTATTTTGGGAATAGTTTGTATTTAAAACATGCCTGAGTAGGATTATAATAGTAATTTATCAATTACAATTGAAACTCGCGCTGAGTAAATAATGTTCGGTTACACCCGAACTTAGACACCGTTACTTGTTTATTTTTGTTTTAAACTTTTTTTCTACTATTGGCCTTGTAATGGCGACGGGTCAACCCGAAGACCACTGCAATTAGAAAGATGTTGATTGGACAAATTCTATGGCGCAAAATATACTCCCTAAACGGCAAACTTATAAAAGAAAAACCACACTTAGTGCAGTTTTAGCAACTTATCTTGCAATAATTTAGGTCAACCTCATAGTGCATTATGAAATGATTATTTAAGAATTGCCAAACTAAGCGGGTACGAAAATAATTTTTTTTCTCATATGTTAATGAAAATTCATATACAAATTTGTTTAAAAATTGGTGCAAATGGCAACGTAAGAAGTTCGTAAGTTTATATACATATATTTTGTGCTAATAAGCTTAAGTTTTTTTTACGAAATTTTAGTTTGGTATGCGTTTTTGCTCTTTTTTCATAGAACTGAGCTTTGAAGTTTAATCGGAGTTTTTCGTTGTTTTTTTTCGTTTCTCTTTAACTGCTTATGAAGTTTTGTTTCTTTTTCTATTTTTAATAAAATTATTAGTTTAACCTTCATTTGGCGTACACATTTTCACCGCATTAACATTAACACACAAACCAAATACCAATTTAAAGCTGCGCAACTGCCTCGAATGCAATTTGACATAAATGTTATTGGTTTGTATTTTAGTCTCTCTTGTTTGTTTATTTGCTTGTTTTTTGCGACTTTTGCTACTTACATACAAAGGAAAAGGAAGTCGCTGCTTAGTTTTTGTTGATGTTATCGTTTTGCTTTTGCTTTTGATTTTGTTATTTTTTGTGTGTTTATTCTTGTTGTTGTTGTATTTTTTGCGCACAATAATGTTCTTCTTTCAATCAACTTCACCAACTGTTTGGCATTTGTGCGTTCAACTGTCGATACGAATTTCAAATTTAGCTAATACTTAGACGCTTGTTTATTAGACAGTCAAGTTCGTTGCTTAATTCTTTTGTTTCAATGCTGTATTAAGCAGCGTTGCCGTTTAGTGTGCAAAGTGGTTTATTTTTGCAAAGCCTTATGTCGTGGAAAAATTTTGGTTATTTTCGCTTTAAGAAAATCTACAAAAATCAAGGAAAGTGTTTAAAATACATTTTGGATACTTTCTCAGAAAGAATACAAAATTGCAATCAGCGACGGATACTAGGACATGTTTCTGATTTTCACTTCTTGATGAGTTAGCTTGCCGGCTGCATAGCTTTGAACTCGAACAAACTTACATTCATACTGGTCTGGTGTTGACCTTATGCCACCCTAACTTTTTTTATACCTTCCAAGTAAACATATCAAACATGAATACTTTTATCACAGAGCAGGCATGGAGCGAGTTTCATAACGTTTTTCGACAAGGTTGAAGGTGAAAATGTTTTCTAGACCTCTTCTACATTACATTTTGCCAATAGAAAGTGTGTATGGAAACTTTCGCGATAGTTCGTTTTAAAATATCCAAAATGATCAAAATATAAAATTTAGTTGGAAAAGGTCTTCTTATCGCAAAACTGGCAAAGCAGGCTTCTTACCGATGGACCAGCGGGTAAAGAGCTTGAATGTATGCTCTTCCGCTTCTGAGGAAGACCCCTGGATGTTGGTGACCAAGAACTGGCAGCTCAGGACGTAGACATGAAGTATTTACCGCGCTATTTGAACTGGCAGCGACAGTTGTCGACGGAAAGAAAGAATAAGGTGAATGATAGAATAACGCAGCAAGCCAGAGTGCACTTAGTGAGCTCGGCGAACTAGCTCGGATAAATAACTATCAATGAAACAGAACAAAAGAGAGGGAGTTGAAGAGAGCCCTCTCTCATTGCTTGGCAGTAATGCAAATCTCGGGGATAGTAGTCGACACAACAGATTTCGAAAGCGAGCTCTTGACATGGGCTTGTGCGACAGTGGAAGCAGGTTGAAAGCCGTTTGCTGGCAAACACTTTATAAGAAACTGCAGCCACACTCAGAAAAAAATGTCTCCCGATTGAAGGAAAACGGGAATGAAATGGCACTCAAGAAATTGTTTCCTTATTCGAATGGCCAAATTTTGGCTATGCGAAGAGGAAAACATTTCTTCATTCAAGTTTTTTCTGAGTGCATATTGTGGGAAAAGAAGTTCCAAATGGGAGTAAGAGTAAGAGAAATTTCTCCTCTCACAGAGCTGCGAATGGGCTGGCCGCATACACATAAACCTCTACTACATCGAGACCTACAGAAAAGCAAAGCGAAGAGAGAAGTTTTAGTATCGAAAAATGATGTACTTCAAAGCTATATGGCAGAAAGAAGAGGTAAATAATGGTAGCATACCAAAAAAAAGACGAAGTGATTTATGAGACAAACGAAGGTTACGACGAGACTCCAGCTTACTCAAAGATTCAAAAGGATGGTAACGTTGCAACTTCAGTTGCCTCCAAGAAGATGAATGAAGTGATAAGCAGTCACTGACTCTGTCCCATGGGCAAATGAATACCGAAAGCCGAGATTTGTAGAAGAAGAACTGTTTACATCGGTAACATTCTCCTTCACTCTAGGACAGAGTTTTTGTTAATACTGCAAATCCAATGACGACAGAACCTCGCAGAAGAGCTCAAAAAATAAAAAAAAATTTGAAACATGAAGCCGCGAAAGATCACAGCACCTGATGCAAAACCAACTTTGGCACCTCGGTCTATTTTCGTGGATACTGTAAGGAGGTTGAACAGAATATTCCCAAACTGATTTGGTTTACGACAAGCATATGACCTGGTTTTCATTAGCTATCTACCCGAATTCGCCGCAGATTCTAAACTCTTGTATGTTGCTGAATTGCCGATACCCATCATCTGGATAGAATACAAAGGTGGGCTAGGAATCCGAACACCTTCTCGCATAGCTACCGCAGATTATCACTTGTCATTGAGGGAACTGATCACTCTCAGAGTTAGAGGCATGGTCGTAGGAGTCATATACTGCGAAAGTCTTATATCTGATTCTTTTTTTAAAGAGCTAATCCATCCATGAATGGGTACGTTTGGAGTTATGTACTTTTGCTACTGTGAATGCATAGGCGACATACGCCACACTTGCGATGGATACGGAGGACCAATCAGACATCAAGTTATCATAGCTGACTAGCGAGCCTGAAGTGACGATTTACTAAAATAGATGATGCCTCTTCTGTTGCCCGTACTATTTGTATTTTATAATGCTTTTCTTTGCCCGTTGAAAGCGCAAATCTTGGAATTGAAAATAATGAGTCCGGGACATGTATAGGTATAGGCATGACGGCTGGTGTTTTTGCATTGCAGCTCAATTTTTTTTGCTTCATCTACACTAAATGAGATAGTCTCCAATTCTGTTATTTCTACTAAGAGAGATGTGTATAACTTTCGTCATGGAATTTATTTCCTTAACACCCAAAGAAGGAAGTTACAAAAAAAGATTTTCTAATTTGATCGCCGGATGAATTCGAGCCACCGTCATTGGCAGCGCAGTTAAGTGCTCTGCACTGAGCCGGTGTCCTCAACAATATTTTTTTTCTTTTGAGAACATTTTTCTCTCAAAACTAATTTTTTCAAATTTTTACGCCAACTGTTTCGAACCAGAGTCATTGCCTTCGCGCTCGAGGCCTCTGCTGACTGAGCTACGTTAAACAACAAAAAATAAGTTTTTATTAAATAATCCTTTTTTAATAGTTACTTTTTGTTTTTTTTTTTTGGAAAATAAAATTGATTTGTTGAGTTTTTTTTTTAATAATAAAAATTATTTTTTGAGGTTTATTTATTGTTCGTAAAATAAATATTAATTTTGAATAAATATTTGATGAAAGTTTTATTAATTGAGTGAAAAAAAAAACGAAATATAACTGTTACTTATTTTCGAAGGTAAATTATTTTGCGCGAGAAAATCAAAAAAATTTTCAAGCGAAATTAAAAAAATATTATTTTTAAATTATTTATTTTTATTTTGCCCATATAATAAAATTTTATTATCTAATTGACAAAAAAAAAATACCTGTTATTAAAAAAAAAATTTTTTTTATTTGAACTTTTTCAAAGAAAAACATTTTGTTCCGAGCATTACCAATGCTTGTTGAAAAGTGCTAAAGTAGCATTTTTCCATTGCTTTCAACGAACATAAGTGATGGTCGGAAAAAAATGACAGGAAACATTTTTTTTTTTGGAAAAATATATTTTTAATATTATTTTTTATTGGCAAATTTTTATTTTTAATTTGAACGTGTTTCGAGAATCACTTAATCAGTATATTTACAAACATGATGCAATATGACATAAAAAGACCAAAAAACAAAGCATGCTTCTGTACCAAAATAAATATAATATTTTTTGCTTTTTGCTTATTACTTGAAAATATAGGTTTTTTTTTGGAAATTTTTTTCCACTAAAACGAATTCGAAAAAAGAACTGTCTGAATGAAAGTTGTTTGAAATATTCTGAACTTATTTCAGCTGTAAAAAAAAAAAAAAAATTTCCATAAGAAATTCGTTAAAAATGATAATATAATAGTTAAAAGTTCATTTTAGGCTAATTTCTCATAATTTAAGCCTGATATCCCTACTAAATTTCAAAAACACTATAGATATCAATACAGATTCTGAAATGTTCGTAAAATACCTTTAAAGTAAGTCCAATATGATATTTTTCCTATAATTCTATCAGAAGCTATGAAGATTTTTTGGCCACACCCCACATTCAAATGCAAAATATCCATTTTGCAAAAGTGGGGACCTCGAAATCGGACTTAGGGCTATGGTGTCTTCAGCAATTTTTTTTAGCATCATCTGTAGATTACGTTTTTGCTACACTCCTGATGGGAGAAAATCCATCCATACATTTGACTCGCTCTAAAATACATATAAAAACCACTCAGAATAAATATTTTTCAATCACTTATACAAATTTTCGGTTTCAATATTTTTGTAATGATGAGGTAATTTTAAGTCCGTACATATCCTGAAAAGTCATAATTTTTTTTTTATTTATGCCCCTTTTCACTTAAGTCTCATATTTCATACATTTTCTTCCATCTAAAAATTTATTTTGTTCCAGCTTTACATCGAGAAAAAATTCGGAAAAATTTTGTTTTTTAAATAAAAAAAAAAAAGGAAAAGAAATTGTCTGCAATTTTACAGTTGGCTTTTGTAAGGCTTAAAATTGTACTATATAATTGTGTTCGCGGTTTTTTATTAAATTTGTATAAAAAATAAGAACTTTTTTATTTAGTTACAGCTTGTTCATTGTTTTGATAAAAAATTTAAATACAATTTTTTTTTCAAAATGTTTTTCCTTTTTTAAATTTGTTTAACAAAGCTAACAATGTAGGCGGTGAAATTATATTTTTTTAAGAAGATAATTGAAAATAAAAAAAAATTATGTATATGGTTTAAACGTGACAATTGTAAGTGGATTACATATACAGCCTAATTCTGAACAAAAATTCCTTGCGAGTTCTTTACCTTCTCTCTTTCCTCGTATTCCAAATAAAAAATCCTTGTGACTTTTTTCACTTCACTCTTTCCTCTTATTCTGAACAATGTTCGAAAAAGCGGAGAGGATGATTTCTCTGCCATTTCTTAGGAGTTTTTTCACTTGTTAAACTGAAGGGAATGCATCAAAATAGTTAAAGTAAATTGGTTCTTCTAAGAAAGAATTATTTGTACGAATTTGTGCTAAAATATGTACATTCTACCACAATATTCTTCATTTCAAGTCGAACAGTATATCAAAAGCAAAGGAAGAGCTCTTGGTATATTTAATGCAGCCATCCAGAAATTGCGCAAGGACTTTTAAGAAGGCTTAAATAGATTCTGGTATATGACGAAAGATGAATTCAACTCGATTTGGCCGCTAGAAAATTGCTTTGCTGAATGGAAGCAGGCAACTCCAGCGGATTTTTGTTATCCCGCCGTGTTCTTCTGTTCTCTCCTCTGTTGTTGGTGCTGCTGCACCAATTCATTTCAGTAAATACCATATGAAATACAATACTTTGCATTGTTTATACTTTATTTGTTAATTTCAAACAAATTCACAACAATAATTAAACTTTTAAATTTTTTAAACAAAATAAGAAATGTGCTACAAAATTTTAATTGACAAAACAGTTGAATTCGAAAATTCCAAATTCCTATTCCCCAATTATTGTTCTCCCTCGGAGAAAAAATTGGAGGAATTTTTCTGGGGAATAATAAAAAATCAGCGAGAACAAAATTCCGAGGGATATTTAGAATTGGGCTCATAGATATATATGAATTTCGTTATAGTTTCGATACAAGCAAAATTACTCCAAGTTGGCCTTTAACACCATCTTTATTTTGTTTGTGGTAAATTTACGACTAGTTTAAACACTTTGTTTTAGTAGGTATCTTAGGATAAATATTTTTGTGGGTATTTAAGTATTGTTTTGCTAATAAATATAATTGAAAACGGCAACACTGCTATTATTATTATTATGCAAAACACAACTTCTAACTTGAGCATAATTTTTTATTTTTTAAATTTAAAATTTGCTCTTACACCTTTTCCTTTCTATTAAATCGCTTTTATAGGCGCGCGTTTTGTTGTTGCACCAGCTGCTGGTGCTGCTGCATCAACACTCGACCTTAACTTATTTACATAGGCGAATGGTGCATGCAACTAAATTTTGTGTTATGTAGTTGCAACTTTTTTTTTGCTCTGCACGCACACCACACATGCACACAAACAAAGATACACACCTATGATACGTAATAACTGCACGTTTTTGCTTTGTTTTGTGTTTTTTTGCTTTCACACACACGCAACGATTTAAGAATCGTTTCTACTTCAGTGCTTGCATAAGTTTAAAATGCATTTCGATTTACCACACACAATAAATAAATCACCGAAGACCCGTTCACTTAGCGCACTGCTCCGTTGTAAGCTTTTCAAGCGTTCACATTCGCGGTCGGCATCAAACAACCGTTTGTTGCTGCACCTTTCAGTGTTTTTATAAACACGAAATTGCGCTCAATGCGATTTTGCAAAGCCAATCGAGTTGCGAGAGTTAATTGAGTCTTTGGTGCTGCTGATGCCTCTGTTGGTGGTTGCTCTGCGTTAGTAACCAATGTCTCAGCTGTAGACTGTTTTGTATGGCAAGAGTATTTAATAGAGTATATGACAATTCGCCTTTGTTACTATTTTTCATGTGCTGCAATGCAACACTGACGACATAATTCATATTGTAGCTTTTATTTACATAAATTTTGCGTTCGATAGCAGAATTATCTAGTAAAGAAGTTCCGAACGGAGTAATCGCACCATAAGCCCTTCTGTTATCTGTAATATCAAATTGAAATTGAATAAGAACACAGAGGTCTTCCATCTGGCCAGGCACAATGTTATCAAACTTATTAATTGGCAAAAGATTAGCAAAAAAAAAAAAAACAAGTAAGGAAGGCTAAGTTCGGGTGTAACCGAACATTACATACTCAGCTGAGAGCTTTGGAGACAAAATAAGGAAAAATCACCATGTAGGAAAATGAATCTAGGGTAACCCTAGAATGTGTTTGTATGACGTGGGTATCAAATGAAAGCTATTAAAGAGTGTTTTAAAAGGGAGTGGGCCTTAGTTCTATAGGTGGACGCCTTTTAGAGATATCGTTATAAAGGTGGACCAGGTGTGACTCTAGAATGTGTTTGTACGATATGGGTATCAAATGAAAGGTGTTAATGGGTATGTTAAAAGGGAGTGGGCCGTAGTTCTATAGGTGTACGCCTTTTCGAGATATCGCAATAAACGGGGACCAGGGGTGACTCTATAATGTGTTAGTACGATATAGGTATCAAATTAAAGGTATTAATGAGGGTTTTAAAAGGGAGTGGCCTTTAGTTGTATATGTGAAGGCGTTTTCGAGATATCGATCAAAATGTGGGTCAGGGTAACCCAGAACATCATCTGTCGGGTACCGCTAATTTATTTATATATGTAATACCACGAATAGTATTCTTGCCATTATTCCATGGGCTTTTGATTTCGCTCTGCAGAACTTTTTCATTTTCTTCTACTTTCTACGCGATAACAAATCGATACAGTTTTGAAAAAATTGATCTCTCGATTCTCGAAATGTTGTTGATAACACATCAATAACTTTACGAATAATTAAATAATTAAAAAAATTTTTAAGTCAAACGGTTTTGTTGAAAATAATACTTACATGAAGTAATAATAATACTAAAAGCTAGAAAACACTCCTCATCAATCTAGGGCGTTGATCAGACAATTAAATAAAAGCGTTGGGCGCGTGAAATTTCTAAATATGTGAGGCTTAGCATAACCTGATTAAGGTTCAGTTGATCTTACTTATGAATATCAATAGAAATTTTACGCGTCCAACGCTTTTATTTAATTGTCTGATCAACGCTCTAGAGTGATGAGGAGTGTGATGACTAGTACCTAGGACCTACCTTATGATTTTCTAGCTTTTAGTATTATTACTACTTCATGAAAGTATTGTTTTCAATAAAACCGTTTAACTAAATTATTTTATTTTCAAGTTTTTAGACGCTACTTAATTGCCTATTATTTCTCATTCTATTTAGTTCATTTAGTGACTCATTATTACAAGAACTCTTTCCTTACAATTTGTTACAATCTAAGTCCTCCATACATAATCCTTCCTTTGCTCGACTCTGTGCCACCTATGCTTGTCCCTACTCGAACTCCAAAATATTTTGATGTCACTTCTACCGGACTGTATGTAATATTTGTTCCAAATATGAGCCAAATCGGAAAACGAATACGATTTTTTTGAATATCTCGATCCTTGCCACCTGGCGGCGATTTTTCGTCATAGGTCAATTTCTATTCTTGTATGTATTATGCGTTCCAAATATGAGCCAAATCGGACGACAAATATGATTTTTTTTTCAATATCTCAACCTATGCGCCACTTAGCGCAGTTTTTTTCTTTTTATTGCCATGTCATCGCGTTCTGAACTATATTCCAAGTTTCAAGCTTTTAGATTATCGGGAAGTTACTTAAAATTCAATAACAAAATTCGTAAACAACGCTGCACAGAGTCAAGCTAATATCAATAACAAAAACAATTGTATAAAGCAATATGTGCGCGTCTCGCTATTTAAATATAAATAAAATATACATAAAAAATATCTCAACTCACTGACTGATTTTCTTCACAGGCCGTTTTCTATTCATGTATGTATTATGTGTTCCAAATATGAACACAAATACGATTTTTTTAAATATTTCAATCCATGCGCCACCTATCGGAGTTTTTTTCTTATTACTGCATTGTCATCGGGTTCTGAACTATATTCCAAGTTTCAAGCTTGTAGATTATCGGGAAGTTACTTTAATTTTAATTACGAAACTCGTTCACAACGGCCGTGGGGCCGGCCAAGTCAAGCTAAAAAAACCATTTAAAAATCGATTACTTTTCTATAGTAAAGCGATATAGAGCCGAAAACAAACTGGTTACACTACGACAACAGATCAATTGCTGTCGATAAAACGCCGATAACAAATTAGCAACAGTCCAAAAACAAATTGAAAACTTTCCGATAAAGATTCGATAACTTTTTGATAAAATAAATATTAGTTTTTTTAAGTAAATTGAGAACTTTTCGAAAACATATTGTTTACTTCTTTATACGAAATCTATAACTTTTTTTATAACGAATCGATAACACGCTGATAACTAATTGGTGGCACTTCTATAACTTCGATAGCTAATCCATAAATTTTTAATAGCACGCCGATAACAAAAGGGGCATCACTCCAATACTAAACTGATAATCTTTCTTTAGGTATTACACCTAGTCACAGGGAGGAGGGGAGGGATTTAGACTTTGTTACGTAGTCAATAATCTCTAGAAAATCTTGCAATTTCGAATAATATGTAAATTATCGCGCTCGGCGTTCTGCGATTCTAAGTCACAGGTGACAATAGTGACGCACATATGTTCTGATATCAGCTGACTTTAAGCTGACAGGTTTTGTACTCAATCAGTTTAAGTGTGCTTACGGGCATTTTATTTAAAGTAAAAGTGTTATTTTCTAATATTTTTTGGGGTCTTTTTAATGCAATAGTTAGCACTTGTACTAAAGAGTATGATTTGGATGGCTTGTTCGTGGCTTGCACCCGGCCGATCGGCTTATAACCGAGTCGAGCGAAGAATGGCGCCCTTGAGTAGTGAGTTAGCCACGGTGGTTCTTCCTTACGAACACTACGGCTCCCATCTTAATTCTCAAGGAAAAACGATCGATAAAGAATTAGAATTAACAAACTTTCAGCATGCAGGTATATTTCAATCAAATAATGTATAGTTTTCTCTGTCGCTACAATATAAAGAATTTAAACTTATGTTTCATTTTAAATTATTATTAGGCGAAACATTAGCTGAAAAATGGCCCCAGATGATAATTGACGGTCACAAGGTGACAGCAGAATTTGTGCCTCCTGGAGAGGTTCTTCCGGAAACGGAACAAGTTTCTGACATCTGGTATGGAAATCACCTTCGTAAAAGTCAATACTTCAAATAACAAAGTGTAGAAGATAGGTCACGTAGTTTGGGTATGTTCTCTTATTGTGAAATATTGTCATGCCAAAGATCAGTAAGTCTTCGTATACCTTAAAAGTTTTTACTGACTAAGGGCTATTTTTTGAATGTCTGAAAATGCTAACCCCGGATGTCAATTTGTGACACACAAATATATAAAGCTTGCAGCTGAAATATTCTGGCCTGTTCTGGATTTCGATTCCGATCAATTTATTCGGAATCGGAATGGATTGGTGTTCTGAATATCGATTCCGACCAAACTTGGACAATTTGAAAAGTTTTGCCTCTGAGCAGTCGGAATCGAAAGTAATTAGCCTATTAAGCATAGATAATTACATTATTGTTCCCACAAATAAGTTTTATTAAATTATTCATTTGATTTGGAAGATATATAACAACTTTTTGCTGGACTATTTGTTCATTTAGTATAACAAATCTAAATTTGAAAATTCCTATCAAAAATTTTTCAAGCTAAACAAAGCGATTCTGGTCGAAATGAAACCGACGTGTTCTCAATTTCGATCGATCGATTTTTGCGATTTTTATGCACAATTGCACGTCTTCTTGCCTCTGCATTTCCGAAAACCATTGGTGCTGGCATTTTGTTCAAATTTTTGCACAATTTTAATTTAATTAAACCCAAAATAAATAAAAACAGCTGTTTCGCTTGATTATCGATTCGAAATGAAAACGATTCGAAATCGACTTCGAATCGATTTGTTTCAATCGGAATTGAGAACACCAAAAAGGAATCGACTCGGAATCAGCCTCGTTTTACTTTTCAAAACGCGTCGGAATTCAGAACAGGCCTGATTAACTTCATACTACGTACGTACATACATATGTTCATAGGCATATGTTATATTGGATATTCAAAAGCACATACTGAAGTACATACATAGGTACATACCGAATTGCTTAAGCTTTGAACTAAAATAAGCTTTAAGTCATTCGTGTACGTTTGGAACTTCGCTTGTTATGTCCATTAACAGAAAGCTTTTACCATTTTAAATTTCAATGTGCTTGTTTGCAGAAGAGTAAAGCGGAGTAGGTTAGCTCATTGTGTTACTTTTAAAATTTGTAGTCATTTTGACCCGAGAAAAAGTAACTGAGTAAGAAAATCCAATTTATTGCTACTATGTAAGCGGGGAATAATCCATTATACGTATGAAAACATTTCAAAGGCAAGTTTTAATTTTATAAATGATGATGGCAATTGGGAAAAGTTGTACAAGAAGACGTGGGTTGGATGGAGTTTGTTTGTAAATAGACCGATCACCACAGTAGTGCAGGTTCGAGTCCCACCTCGCAAGAAAAGTCTTTTAAGAGATTCACTGGGTATGGGTTATGATAAATTTACGCGTTCTGGTGTAACCTATACATGTATAAATTAATTACTGTGGTAGCTAAAGCTCAAAAATGGTTTGACCAATTTCTAAAATTTTATATCCGCAATTATTTGAAGAAAATATCCAAAATGTATTATAGCGATTCCACATATGGGTAGGGGCGCAGTGGGAGTTGGAGTGAGAGTGGAGGTGAGAGGTGGTGTGGGAGTTGGAGTAAGAGTGGGAGTAAGAGTTTGAGTGGGACCAGGAGTGAGAGTTGGAGTGGGGGGAGATAAATGGAATTAGGGATGGACAAGAATAAGCAGAAAAATTTAGTATAACGTAGACGCGAATAGTATAGAGATAGAAGAAAGGGACAGTGGCGTAGTGAGGTTTTCTTGCGCCCGGGACAAAATATTTTTTTGGCTGCTGCAAAATAAACATTTTTTTTTATATCCCTTTTCTCTTCAAATTGTTCACATCACAGGACTTGACACTGATTTAATGTATATACGGCCATATTGTTCACGACGTGGACCTTGCACATAACACAGCAACTGGACAGCCACTTCGATGGCACAACATTACTACTGTGGAACCCCAAAAGCTTTTGGTTGTGACGTTCGAACACAGTCTCTGCTTTAATACAAATGCATCCGAAATTGCCTACAATGCACAAAGATGCAAACAAAATTCTCAAATCGCTGCAACGGAGAATGTTGCAGAGCTGCCAAATTTCCCACTTAGAACTGCCACGGAATATCTTCTTAAGACGTCTGAGCACCGAGGCATCCCAAAAGACAATTGATTGATGTAGTTGCACCTCCAAGGTTGATAAGAAGACATCTGCATAAGCCCTATGACGAGATCTGGTATGATCCAGAGCAACACGAACGCAGAGTCTGTGATTTCCTTCAAACTCAGGTCCCCGCCTTTGCAGAAATCGCCGAAGAAGAATTCACACTTACGAAGGATATGCACGTTCCTCTGCCCCAACTTCGATCTCTATGTATGGCCCCAGCCTGGTGTATAGTAAAAATCATGTATTCGTCTGTAATGTGGAACAAAAATCTGTAATAGCAACTTTTTTTTGCTAAAACCATATTGAAACTGCTCGATTCCTTGCACCTCCGTTAGAGGAATTTATTTAAAGTTTCTTGAGTGTTCTATCCTATTAACCCAGGCGAGGGATTTGTACAACAAAAATAAGAATCATACATGGACGTACGGCAAAGCCGAATAGTTCTGCCGATGATAAACAGGAAAATGTATATATGCGCTGCTCTCTGCATGTCATCAAAACAAAATCGAGATGTCCCACTCAACGCCAAAGTGGGGGGAAAAGGTGTCGGAAAAATTCAACTTCGACAAATTAATATTCCCCAGTTGGACTGGCGGCCTGCGTGGTATGATGGTAGCGTGCTCCGCCTGCCACACCGGAGATCCTGGGTTCACGCCCCGGGAAAAGCTACATCAAAAATTTTAGAAACAAGTTTTTTCAATTAGAAGAAAAATGTTCTAAGTGGGGTCGCCCCTCGGCAGTGTTTGACAAGCACTTCTAATGTATTTCTGCCATGAAAAGCTCTCAGTGAAACTCATATGCCTTGCAGATGCCGTTCGGTATCGCCATAGAACAAGTAGATCCCATCCAGCCAATTTGTAGGTAAAAAATAAGAGGAGCATGACGCAAATTGGAAGAGAAGCTCCGCCTTAAATTTCTTCGGAGGTTATAGCTCCTTACATTTATTTTTTATTTTAGCTGGACTAGGTGAATCGTCCAGCTGCGAAGATCTGCAACATCTCTAATGATGGAAGTAAGCTGCATGCTGGTATGAGCAGATATTAAAATATTTTTTTAAAAAATCAAAAAAACATTACGGTCGCCGAGAAGAGAGAATGGTTTTGCCTTCCTGTATTTTTATCATGGGCTGAATATATCATCTATAAGTAGACTCAAATACATATTTAATAATAATATGATTACAATACATTAGTAATACTGAGATAGTCAAATTTAGAAAAACATCTTCTCCATACGAGATTATAAAAGTAATTCTAGCGGAGTTTTAGGTTCAATTTCTTTTCTACTGCGAAGTAATATTTTGCATACACATATTACGATAAAAAGTGCTGTTCCATCGAAATCTGTAGTATAAAATTCACCCAAGTCCTTACAATTTCGTTGTTATTATCCCTGTTTAACAAATTTCCAACTTCTAAGAGAAATACAAATATAAAATTAAGCCAATTTAGTCGTGTATGTTTTGTTGGAGATGATCGAGAACACTGATCATGACGCGAGAAATTTCACATTGTGCGAAAAGACCAATATCTCTAACCGATTTTGCGGCGCCTCCTTTGAGGTTTTACTATATCAATATCCCATTTTTCACAAAGAAACTTTGCTTTTTCAATTGCTTCTTCACAGAGAGTGTCTCGAATTTTTGATTAACGTTTGACAGTTTTTGTTAAAGCATTTTTTAATAATTCCTATCGTAACGTTGAACATGAGAAAAAAGAATATATGGGGTATTCCATCCCATTTCGACCAATTTTGAACCCGACGCCTTTAGAATTGGCTGAAAGTTTTTCTTCTTTTTCTAGCTTACGAAAGACGTTTTTCAGAATTTTTTCAAAAAAACACCGTTTTTGTTTTCAAAATGCTATAACTTTTTCAAAAATTGACCGTTTGGGATTTTTTTTTTCTACTCAGTTGAGCAGAGCTCACAGAGTATATTAACTTTGATTGGATAACGGTTAGTTGTACAGGTATAAAGGAATCGAGATAGATATAGACTTCCATATATCAAAATCATCCGTATCGAAAAAAAAATCGATTGAGCCATGTCAGTCCGTCCGTCCGTCTGTCCATTAACACGATAACTTGAGTAAATTTTGAGGTATCTTGATGAAATTTGGTATGTAGGTTCCTGGGTACTCATCTCAGATCGCTATTTAAAATGAACGATATCGGACAATAACCACGCCCACTTTTTCGATATCGAAAATTTCGAAAAAACGAAAAAGTGCGATAATGCATTACCAAATACGGATTAAGCAATGAAACTTGGTAAATGAGTTGAACTTATGACGCAGAATAGAAAACTAGTAAAATTTTGGACAATGGGCGTGGCACCGCCCACTTTTAAAAGAAGGTAATTTAGAAGTTTTGCAAGCTGTAATTTGGCAGTCGTTGAAGATATCATGATGAAATTTGGCAGGAACGTTACTCCTATTACTATATGTCTGCTTAATAATAATTAGCAAAATCGGAGAACGACCACGCCCACTTTTAAAAAAAAAATTTTTTTAAGTTCAAATTTTAAAAGAAAAGTTAATATCTTTACAGTATATAAGTAAATTATGTCAACATTCAACCCCAGTAATGATATGTTGCAACAAAATACAAAAATAAAAGAACATTTTAAAATGGGCGTGGTTCCGCCCTTTTTCATTTAATTTGTCTAGGATACTTTTAATGCCATAAGTCGAACAAAAATTTACCAATCCTTGTGAAATTTGGTAGAGGCTTAGATTCTAGGACGATAACTGTTTTCTGTGAAAAAGGGCGAAATCGGTTGAAGCCACGCCCAGTTTTTATACACAGTCGACCGTTTGTTCTTCCGCTCGGCGTTTAACACGATAACTTGAGCAAAAATCGATATATCTTTACTAAACTCAGTTCACGTACTTATCTGAACTCACTTTGTATTGGTGTTAAAAATGGCCGAAATCCGGCTATGACCACGCCCACTTTTTCGATATCGAAAATTACGAAAAATGAAAAAAATGCCATAATTATATACCAAATACGAAAAAAGGAATGAAACATGGTATGTATTGGTCTGTTGACGCAAAATATAACTTTAGAAAAAAACTTGGTAAAATGGGTGTGACACCTACCATATTAAGTAGAAGAAAATGAAAAAGTTTTGCAGGGCGAAATCAAAAGCCCTTGGAATCTTGGAAGGAATACTGTTCGTGGTATTACATATATAAATAAATTAGCGGTACCCGACAGATGGTGTTCTGGATCACCCTGATCCACATTTTGGTCGATATTTCGAAAACGCCTTCACATATACAACTAAGGGCCACTCCCTTTTAAAACCCTCGTTAATACCTTTAATTTGATACCCATATCGTACAAACACATTCTAGAGTCACCCCTGGTTCACGTTTATGGCGATATCTCCACATATAGAACTAAGGCCCACTCCTTTTTAAAATACTCATTAACACCTTTCATTTGATACCCATATAGTACAAACAAATTCTAGAGTCACCCCTGGTCCATCTTTATGGCGATATCTCGAAAAGGCGTCCATCTATAGAACTTAGGCCCACTCCCTTTTAAAATTATCATTAACACATTTCATTTGATACCCATATCGTACAAAAAAATTCTAGAGTCAGGCAAGGTCCACCTTTATGGCTATATCCCTAAATGGCGTCCATCTATAGAACTATGGCCCACTTCCATTTGATACACATGTCATACAAACACATTCCAGGGTTAACCTAGGTCTTTCCCTTACTTTGTCTCCACAGCTCTCAACTGAGTATGTAATGTTCTGTTACACCCGAACTTAGCCTTCCTTACTTGTTTTTCATTTAATTGAAAAAAAAAATTTTCAAAAATAAAAATTTTTTTTTATCAATTTTATTTATATAACAAAAAAATGTAAGAAAATGATTTTTAAGTATTCTTTTCTTTATATATTATGGAAAATAGATAGAAAACTTACATGTTTACTGTGTCAGTCATTAATCCTGGTTATTTTAATCGCAGATTACCATAATATATAAAGAAAAGAATACTTAAACATCATTTTCTTACATTTTTTTGTTATATAAATAAAATTGATAAAAAAAAAATTATTTTTGAAAATTTTTTTTTCAATTAAATAAAAAAAAAAATATAAAAAAAATCGGACCACTCCGGGATTAGTGGGGATGATTGCAGAATTGATTGAAGTTTTTCATGAGAAAAAAAAAAAAAATGGCGAAATTCGAAAAACTGAAAAAAACACTTTAAAAATTTTTTTGTATTTTTTCCGAAAAGTGCATTTAAAAACAAATTAAAAAAAAAAAAGATCCCAAACGGTAAATTTTTGAAAAAGTTATAGCATTTTGAAAACAAAAATTCTGAAAAACGTCTTTCGTAAGCTAGAAAAAGAAGAAAAACTTTCAGCCAATTCTAAAGGGGTCGGGTTCAAAATTGGTCGAAATGGGATGGAATACCCCATATGCTTCCAATTATTATTCCATAAATTGTCGCAAGTGTTCTGGATATATGCATGAATTTTTTAGTATAGAACAATTTTTCCAGAAATCAGTTAGAATAACTATAATGACTAATAAACTATCCAGGAAGTTCTGCTTTACGGACCATTTGGCGCTCCCCTGTGAGTAGCGCCCGGGGCAAGATGCGTCGTCCCCCCCTCATAAACTCACTGCGCCACTGGAAAGGGGGGGGGGGATCTTTGTTGAATATAGACAAACCAATTTTCGGGTAGAATAAAGTCTGCAGAATGCATCAGTTCAAATATGGCTGATATAACGACATAGGAATCATTGTTTACCATATAGTTTGGCAGCTTAAATTAAGGCTATGTTGCGAATAGAGTGGAAGGCAGTCGAATGGAGTGGAATGAAGAACATCAGGAAGAGCAGAGTTGCATTGTATCAATATACCTTCAATCTATTTATTTATTTTTATTTATTTATTTATTTAATTCATTCAGTCTAAAAGTACATGCTTTCTTACAGACTAGTTAAAAATAGAAAACAATTCAAGCTTAAACTTATATAAGCTGTTATTAAAATTAAGAACATTACTGAATCGATTTGCTAGATGTATAGTCCTAGTTATAGGTTCATTCACTGCATAATTCGTTTTATGAGTTATTTCGATAAATAATCTGTTATGCCGAAGATCACGCAGTGGAATATATGGAATGAACAAATTATCGGAGCAATTTATGATCAAGTTTATTACATTATAGGCAAGCATGAGTGAGATAAAAGTTCTTCTGTCGTGCAAAGCCTGAAGACCAAGCAATTGGCGTCTGCTGGTATACGATAGGAGGCCGTCTGGACAGTGAAGTATCCGTAAAGCAATTTTCGTAAAAACTTTTTGACCTCTCTCAATTTTATAGGAGTTAGATTCATAAAAAGGATTCCATATTATTGAACAATATTCAAGGCGACTTCTGACCAAGGAGATATAAAGTGCCTTCAACGTCATAGGGTCCTTAAAGTCACAGGTGTTTGGTCTAATGAACCAAACCATTGCAAAGGACTTTGCAAAAATGAAGGCAATATGAATGGAAAAAGAGAGTTTGGAGTCAAAAATGACACCTAAATCTTTAATCTCTTGACAACTATTAAGAGGTTTAGCATTTAATTTGTGGTTAAAATATGTCGCAGTTGTCTTTTTGGAATAAGACACAACGCAGCATTTGTTTGTATTTAAAAATAAATTATTGTCTGTGCACCAACCGGCAAAAGAGTTCAGATCAGATTGCAAGTTAGTGCAGTCAGAGCTATTACGGATCGTCAGAAATAGTTTGACATCGTCCGCAAACATCAAACATTTTGCGAATTTGAATTGCTGGGGCAAATCATTTATGAAAATTAAGAATAATAAAGGGCCACAACGGGTACCCTGCGGAATACCTGACCAGGCGTTTATATATAGAGATGGCTTGTCGGCTCCAATTGCCACATAGAGCTTACTTTTCGATAGAAAACTCGTGAAGAATTTCAACAAGTTTCCACTGATTCCATACATGGCTAACTTGCGTACTAGAACAGTATGATCAACCTTGTCGAATGCTTTCCAGAAGTCAGTGTATATGACGTCAAGTTGCTCAGAGTTCTCTAAAGCACTCACAATTTGATTAGTAACTAAAGCTAAATTTGTGGAAGTAGACCTACCTGGGAAAAATCCATGCTGACACTCCACTATAGCCTTGCCTACGTAATCGAACAATTTACGTTGAAGTACGTTGTCGAATATTTTTGCCAGAGTGCTCTGTTTAACAATCGGTCTGTAGTTGCAAATGTCATTGCGGTTACCAGACTTAAATATGGGATTTATGGAGCATAATTTCCACGAGTCCAAAAAAATTCCGCTGTTCAAGCAATTTCGAAAGAGATGAGCTAAGGGCTCTGCAATGGAGTTTGCGCATATTTTGAAAAATATCGGAGAAAACCCCTCAGTATCTGATTTTGCACTACTTGTCAATTTGTATCAATATTAAGATAAATTATGAAAAAATAACTTAATACTTGAATATAAGCAAACATTTTCTCTTAACTACTGCAAATAAGGTGTGCTAAATTCTATATATTCCAAAATTATCACAGTTCATATCTGTTTAAACATTTTCCTTCAATTTCCTTAAATATTTTTGTAATATGGCCATTAGTGATGTTTATATGTGTGTGCTAGTTTTGAGCGATCAGCTGTTAGTTGTGCTACTTGTAAAGGTTTACAATGATAGGAATACTTTCTGGGGCAGATCGTCTTCGCCCATTCGCATAACATCACCTATCTAGCGTATCCTTTGTGCTTTTATACGCTGCACCATTAAAATCTGTCCAATATTCATACATTTGACCAATACACCTCCTTTGATATTCGTCGTCGGCATCACTGAATGAACCTCCAAAGGCGATCGGGTAGTCTCTCGAGACCGTCCATGGTTCTAAGAGAAGTTTGGTGGGCAACTTTTGGAGCGTGACTTTGTTTACTGAGTCCAAATTATCTCTTTTTGGTAAGAGTTAATTTCAAAGCTGATAGTTTTATCCGTAAAGAGTAACTGCAGCTTGGCTATTTAGGCAACGTCCTTTGTTTCCCATCGTACCCGTTAGATTAGCGGTATCGCTTGAAACCTTTAATGTCAACAACTGTGGTACGTAATAAGGTAGAAATGTGCTCCCACTACTTGGCTGCCCAACATCGTGAGGCCGACGATTGCTCTGAGTGAGCAGGTGTTAAAGCCGACTGGGGTAATAATCGTTTCCGCTGCAAACAGCCGTGAGCATATCAATGTAATGATCTGAGTCGATATTTAGACTTCTAGGACACTGGACCTATGTCTGTCGTCTATAACGGCGTAATCTATTTGATTTTATGTTCTTCGATCAAAAGACGGTTGCAACCTGGTTCTTCAGATGACCGAACTTTGGGTAGCTAAGAAACCAGTCCACCTCAACCTGTTGAGAGATGTTACAACGTGTATACTGAATTTTCTGACTGTATGACAAAATGCCCTTTTCTTGCCCACCCTGATTTTGAAGTTATCAAGCATGACTTTTGTATCATGTCAGCGGCAATTTGCTACCGACTGTTTTACATGCAAAAATACTGGGTGTGACGTTCGATTAGGATCTACATTTATCCAAGAATGCATCCGCAATTCTACCTAAATTCCAGAGCCGTAATAAAATCTTCAAAACTCTTGCTGGCAGCACTTGGGGTTAAGATAAAGGGACGCTCATTAATACTAACAAATCAATTGGCTGGCCGCTTTCATGCTACGCGTCCCCGGAAAGGTCGCCGAGCCTAAGGGTTAATCACTAGAAAAAACTACAGTCCTGTCAAAACACAGCTCTCAGAACTGCTACGACCTATCTTCTTATGTCCCCAGAACATCATCTATAGAGTGAGACGAGAGTACTCTCCATTAGGGAAAGAAATGTAATACTGAACAAACAGTTTCTGTTGAATAACTAGAAACTTGATCATCCCAACAGACATCTGATTGAAGAGGCTCCATCTCCCAGGGACTCAAGAGGTCATCTTCGCAGGCATTATGAGGATATACATCACCTGAGAACTCAGCTGTATGTGGAAGAAAAGCACAAATAAGTCCTCAGTGATATCCATAAAAAGGCGTCGGACTTCTATGCCAGGAATCGCTCGACGAAACAAATTTTTAAAGTCAAATGCCCTGAACTCGCAGCAGAGGAAAGCAACCTCCCCAGAGAGGTGCGTGCCACTCTATCTCAAGTTCGATCTGGATACTGTAACAGGTCAAACTCTTACCTATCTAGAATCCACCGGCACATTCAATGCATGTCTTGCTTGCAAGATGTTCCCACATGATTCCAATCATCGTTTCTAACACCGAGGAGCCTGGGTTCAAAATTTATAAACAAGTTTTTGCAGAAAAAAGTTCTTAGGCGGGGTCGGCCCTCGGCAATGGTTTCGCAAATACTCCGATTGTATTTTTGCCATGAAAAGTTTTTCATCTGCCTTGCAGCTGCCCCTCGTAGTTGGCATATAACATGTAGGTTATCCCATCCCAAAATTTCACATGATACCTTCATCGGCTTACAAAATTATTTCACTCGGCGGTATCACACCCATTTTATTACTTTATTTTACTTACCTAATTAATTTGCGCTCAACCGTTGAAATGGTTTCGGCTGGTCAACAAGTCGATTCTTCATTGGGATAACTGGCGCCAATTGGCTACACCAAGATAATTTGAATAGTTTTCCTCCTGGTCCTTTCAACGTTAGAGGACCACCCTTTTCTTCTACTTCCGTGGGCGGGTTCCCATAAGAATACCTTTTTAGCCGGGGCATCTTCATTCACGCGGCATCTTCTACAACGCTTAGAGGTCCGTAAATCTTTCGAAGAACTTTTCTCCCGAACACCCCAAGAGCCGCTTCATCTCATGTTGTCATGGTCCATGCTTCTGCGCCATATTTTTTTCGCTTCTTTTTCCAGTTTGGGATGAGCAGAACTTTCAGCGTGGGTATTTAATAGGGTGTTCGATTATTCGACTTTTTTCAAAAACCGGTTTTCCGATTATTCGAAAAATGTAAGTTAGGAAAAAACCGGTTTTAAGTTCTTAAACCCGGGTAAAATCGGATAAACCGGTCTTTTAGTACTTTCCCAAAATAATAGAATTTCCATTCAGCTAGAAATAAAATGTTAACATACCAATAGGTAAATCCTTTATTAAAAACAAAACAAATTCAATGTGCATTTATTACAGTTATAATTAAAAGATTATTAAGTCTTATTTCACTTCACAGTATAATATTCATATATGGTAACAAAAAGTCCTCATATATGAAGACTTTACTTATTGCGAATGAAATAATCTTCTAAAAATAAAATACAGTTTAAATGTTCCGGGTTTAATCTATTCTTTTCTTTAGTCTTTATGAAACTTGAGACAGAAAATGCTAGTAGGACTTATTTTCAGTAATGCGTTATACAATTTTTTAAGATTTTCTGTCCGTTTCTGACATTTGGCAAAATATACAAAATCGTCCAAAATACTTTTGCGCACTTTTTCGCTAAATGATTTGGATTTTGAATATCGGGAATGGTCGTATCCAATTCACTCTTTAAATCATTTTCTGAATCCGAAACACTTAGCTCTGTACTGGATTCAGATGTGTCGACTTGATTCTTCCCAAACAAACGATCATACAATGCTACAGCGTATTTTTTGTTTCACCTTGGGAAGCGTAATCGTAAAAAGAATCATGAACGGGAAACTAGCCTGTGTTTAAGTAAGTACAAAATCAATGTTTGGAAAACATAAATTTAACATGTTGCCGTTTTTCGATAAACTTTCAAAGGCCTTCATAGTCCTTCTGAAAAACCGGTTAACCGAAGAAAAAAATCTTGTTATTCGATATTCCAAATTTTAGGATAAAAGAAAACCGGCCAAAAAATTAAGAAAAAATCGGCTTAAAACCGGTTCGAATAAACCGGGTCGATCACCCTAGTATTTAGGCCGATGATGTCAATGTCGTCAGCTTACGCGAGTAGTTGCACGCTCTTATTTAATATTGTTCCATATCGGTTGATTATGCAGTTAGTAGAGTTTTCTCCAGTAGAAATCATAATCGATGCAGCTACCTTATTAGTATTTCGTAAGTTTTTTTTATTTTTCGAAACCTACGATATCGAAAAAGTGGACGTGGTTATAATTCGATTTCGCCAATTTTCATAACCAATCTATTTTGGCCAAACATAAAACGACTACCAAATTACTATATTTGGTAAATATATCTCCATTGCTTAAGTTATTGTGTGAATGTACCCATGGACATTTTTCAATCAAAGTCTTTTATGTAGAATCCATGATTTTCAGAAGGAGTCTTTTTTCCGAACAGGAACTCTGAATAATCATTGCTTGCCTCGTATGCCCTCTTGAAATTCAGGGGCGGTCTTTTGGAAATTTTTTTTCGAAACAATCTAATATCAGTTTTCTACTAATTACTCGCAATTATGAAGTACCAGCTTTACCCGGCGTACGTTGTAAGGCCCGATATCGAATGAATGTTGCGTTATTTTTTCTGTTTTGTTTGTTGATAATTTAGTTTATTCTTCTGTAAATTGAATTGAATTTTGTACGCATATTTGGCGAAATTTCCGTTTAGAACATTTTATTATTGTAACTTATTGTAGTTCAAGTGGGTACACAATATTTTTGGTTTTTTCGTTCGACGCAACGATAAACAAATTTTTTGGGGTTCCAACTCTAGAGCAAGCAACATATAGCTGGCCATGGGAAAAGCACGGACTCTCTAAATTTAATCCTGAAACAGTAAGCGATTGTCCTTGTGCTTTGTTGATTGTAATTGCAAACGCAAGGCGTAGAGGAAACTGTAAGCGCTTAAGGCTGAATGGCAAATCTGTAGGAATCATTGGGATCCGTGGTATGAGCACATCTTCAAATTCTTAACGCAAAGTCTGGTTCCATTGCACAATTGCGGTGGGTCTAAATTCCGGAGAAGAATGACTTGTCAGCCAATTTTCAAAGTTAATATATGCGCAGGCATTCCAGGTGGTTCTAAAGAGTTTAGAAATTCAATTGGATGATTTACAATTTCATCTTCATCTGTAACTGTGTCGATCGATTTATATTTCGCCACTTCACCAGGAATTTGGTTTTGAATGCGATCATTGATTTTGTTAACATGATCATATTTGGGAGCTAAGATTGCTCGTTCGCATAGCAAAAAAAAAAAATTAAATTTAAAATTCTTTATTCTGAAATATGAATAACCTTCGTCTTGATCGAAGGAACCTATAGCCGAAATTTGGTGATGATTGAAGTGTGGGAAATACGTTTCCATAGGGAACACACACACACAAATTGATTTTTATAGAAGATGAAGATAGGCTGAAGCTAACAAATTTTTGTTTATCGGCGGCAGATTACTAAACGTCCAAAAGGAATAACATCCAAACTCAACAATGCAGTCAAACTTTAGGTGTTAAAATAACCTAGGTTTGTACGGCAGCCATATATCTGAAAAATCCCATTTGTGGGGAAGCTACCACGCCCATTTTTTCCCAATTCCACATTTTACTGGAGGTGTTAGGACGAACGTCATATAGCTCCTTACCAATTTTCATTATCCTACTATTACTACATCCACAGATATGCAGTATGATATTGTGACGAATATTAGTGACACTAAGTGATACTCACATCACTAGTCTGATGCTAAGTAAATGAAGCCACAACAACATAACTACATAAACGAATCAATCGTTATGTCTGCACACATTTACGTACACGCAACGGAGAGAGATGCACAAACACATGCATATATCTTATCTGAGATGCTCACAAAAGTAGGCAATCATTTGTGCAAGTACCACTCACATATACACGCGCACATGAGAAGATATAACGTGCATCTGTAGTTATAGCTTCTAATATTATAGCTGGTAACTAAGTTAAACTCTAGAAACGTCTAGAAGTATGCGAACGAGGAAATCACAGAGTATAAAAGGAGGTAAAGCTGAGAATCAGTATTCAGTTTGATTTAAGCACGCTATCTGTTGAGAAGCAGAAGTGTTGTTATGGAAGTAGCATTATTGGATATTGAAGTTATTTATTTAACAGCTTAGTGATTCGAACGTAAACAGATGGTTGAAAATAAGCGGAATTACACTAAATTCGTTACAATTGGTGTCAGAAGAGGAATTGTTGGATAAGTTCCGAAGATTTTGAATAAAACAAGGACATGGCAAAGTGGAGTGAATTGAAGAAGGAGTTGGAGAGCCGTGGGTTCAATACAACCGGCAATAAGCTCGAACTTCAGGCACGACTACGAGAGGCTATGGAATTGGAAGGAATTAATGTGGACGAGTATGTATTTTGTCCTGATGTGGAAGAATCAACAACAAAAATTGAAGAGAAAAGCGAAACATCGCAGACAGTTACCAGCACAGACTTGAACATGATATTGGCTGCAATATCTGCACAAACATCGACAGTAATATCAATTTCGTCGCAAATGTCATCTCAACTGGAAGAACAGGAGAACCGTATAACATCTCATTCCCAGGGGACCCGTATAACATCCAAGATGGAATCCTAAGAGACACGTATAACATCCAAGATGGAAGCACAGGAAACGCGTATTTCAGAAATGTCGAGACAGACTACATCTAAGATTGAAGCACAAGAGGCACGAATATCCGAAATGTCGGCGCAAATTTCAGAGCAGATATCATCGCAGATCTCTGCTCAACTGGCAGAGCAAGAAGGACGTATTTCCTCGAAGTTGGAGGCGCAAGATACAAACATTTTACAACTCGAAGACAAAATTGATGCCGAGATTGAAACATTGAGAGGTCGTATACAGGAGTTGCAACTAAATCGCCCAGCAGTTTCAGCGAGTAATCCAAAGATAAAAACACCATCCTTTGAGGGTTCTGTTCCTTTCTAGGACTTTAAGATTTAGTTTGAGAAGACGTCAGCAGTGAACAACTGGATTGCGGAAGATAAAGCTGCTGCACTGTTCATGACATTGAAAGAGCCTGCAGCTGAGATTTTACAAACCATTCCAGAGGGCGAACGGAACTGTTAAGAATCATTGATGGGCGCTCTAGGGAGACGATAGGGAATTGAGCATAGGAGACAGATATACCAAATGGAGATACTGAAACGCTTCAAGAGGCATGGTGAAACATTGCAAGAGTTTGCGTCGGATGTTGAAAGGCTGGCACATTTAGCGAATGCGGACGCATCCGTGGAATACACCGAAAGGGTACAAATCCAGAGCTTTATTAATGAAATACCGGATGTCGAAATGAAGCGAGCGACATACGCAAACCCGAAACCGACATTCGCAGAAACGGTATCCCATGCACTGACTCAGGAAACAGCGTAACTTTTGAGTAAGCCCGCATACAAAGCTCATCGCGTGCAAGTGGAAAGGCCAGACTGGGTAGACACAATTTTGGAAGCATTAAAAGGAACGCAAACAACAAAACGATGGTGCCGTCAAATGCTTTAAATGTGGAAAGCCAGGGCACATTGCACGTTATTGCAGTACCAATCCTAACAGTTCCAGCGAGGGTGGCCGTAAACGCAGAGCTGAAGGAGAAGAGCAAATTTCCAAATCCACTTAATCGTTAAACTAAAGCTGGTCAGCCGCAAGGGGCGACAGCTGGCTCCCTCAATTGAATGCCCCATAATCTCTATCTCGCAAATTGGAAGAATGTCAAGCAATCTTACTGTCGGGGGACATGTGGATGGAAAGGAACGTTTACTGACTGTATATACGGGTGCATCCCATTCCATCATTCGAACCGATTTTGTCAACAAGAAGATAAGACCATTGCTTGGAGCAAGATTACGTACAGCCACGGGAGAGGACACCCAGGAAATTGGAGAAGTAGCATGTGAAGTAGCAATTGGGAACGTCACGGTACTACACAATTTTATAGTGGCAGAAATTGTTGATGAAGTCATATTGGGAGTGCACTTCTTAGTTGACAACGACATAAGGATTTACATGCAAAGAAGGAATATGCGCTATAAGAACCAGGATATACCACTTAACTTTAGTTTGGAGAAAGGGTTCAGCAGTAATCGAGTACTGGTGGAGAAGACTCGACAAAGACCACGAAAGTGAAAGGTAAAAGATGGTGGATCGAATGGGTCAAATAAAGCGAAATCAAAAGTACCTGCGAGAGAAACACTGGCATTAACAAAAACAAAGAGACGCACAAAAACTATGGAAAGAATTTCCCAGAAGGAATGCGAGGGTAGTTTCAAGCCAGGGCGTACTACTGTGTGAAACGTGGAACGATACTGATTATGCGAAGCCAATCCGTCAAGCGCAAGTTCTGGGAAGTAGTTCTTTGGCCAAAGAACAGAGTGTGAGGGAACGGCCTAGGGTAATGAGTAGTAGGATGAAACACAGGTACGACGAGATCTAAAATTCGGAAGGTTTCTTGGCGGGAGATTTGGTACTGCTATACAACCCTCACCGGCGAAAGGTGTTCCATCCAAATTTTGGTGCAGATGGGAAGGCTCGTGCAGAGTTGTGAAGAGGATGAGTGATGTCATCTACCGCATACAAACAATTGCGAAACCAAGAAATAGAAGAGTGGTTCATTTGGAGAGGCTAGCAGCGGTTGATCGAGAGATTTGTCTGATCGGGATGATCAGACATAGGTGGAGGACAGTGTGACGAATATTAGTGGCACTAAGTGATACTCACATCACTAGTCTGATGCTAAGTAAATGAAGCCACAACAACAATAAAGCAGGCAGTCACTTGTATCTACATAAACGAATCAATCATTACGTCTACACATATGTACGTACACGCAGCGGAGAAAGACGCACAAACACATGCATATATCTTATCTGAGATTCTCACAAAAGTAGGCATTCAGTTGTGCAAATATCACACACATATACACGCGCATATGAGAAGCTATAAAATGCATCTGTAGTTATAGCTGGTAATTTCATAGTTGGTAACTAAGTTAAATTCTAGAAACGCCTAGAAGTATGCGAACGAGGAAATCACAGAGTATAAAAGGAGGTAAAGCTGAGAATCAGTATTCAGTGTGATTAAACACGCTATCTGTTGAGAAAAGTGTTATTGTGAAAGTAGCCTAATAAGACCATTTTGCATTATTGAATATTGGAGTTATTAATTCAACAGTTTAGTGATTCGAACATTAACAGAAGGTTGCAAATAAGCGGAATTGCACTAAATTCGTTACAATATATTCCATTTGTATGGGAGGTGCGACGCCCCCTTTTTCCCAATTCCAAAGTTTCTTGGTGGTGTTAGGGATTGATCTCATATAACTCCTTACTGAATTTCAAAGTTCTGGCATGTACACTAGGCCGGGTCGATTTGTGGGGAGGCAAAAAATCGCCCATTGCTCTATGAAAATCATATTCTAGGGATCAAAATAAGAAACTTTGCTGAAGGAACCATACCTCTAAAACGAATTCTGATGTCCCCCCCTTTGGGTCGTAGGGGCAAATTTTGAAAAATCCCACTTTGAAATTCCTATGTTTTTTCTTTTTGGAGTTTATTTTTCTCTTTAAAAATTTATTTAGTCAGAACATATGTAAATGGAAAAATGAATTTAACTTAGTAATAGAAAAGAAATTAAAAAAAATTATTAGAAATTAGCGTTTTTACAACCCCCTTTTAAAACCAAGACATCACTGTGATGCATTTGCATGTCGTAAACATAGTTGTGTAGGTTTTTTATTCAACCGTTTTAAAAAATGAAGGTATCACTGTGACACAATTGCAGATCGTAAAATTGCTTGTGTTGTTTTTTTAAGCCACCAAAAGACACAAATTGCCCCTATCTAAAAGTTCGACCCAAAGGGGGGGGGGGGGATATCAGAATTCGTTTTAGAGGTATGGTTCCTTCGGCAAAGTTTCTTATTCTGATCCCTAGAATACGATTTTCACAGAGCAATGAGCGATTTTTAAATCGACCCGCCCTAATGTACACCTTCAGAGTTATGTATTACCAAAGATTTCATTTGAATGGGAGGTGCCACGCCCCTTTTATATACCGAAATTATTTTTATCCTAAAACCTTCCTATTGATCGAAGGAACCTATAGCCAACATTTGGTGATGGTTGAAGTGTGGGAAATACGTTTCCATAGCGAACATACAGACACACACACAGAATTTGATTTATATATAGATGCCATATATAGATGCCATAACAGCTTGTTATTAACAAGTGAACAAATTTCTCGTTACTCTTTACACTTGGTTATGCTCGCTGATATATTTGTAAAGCGAAAGCATGGCGGAACCATGCAAGGTGGCAGCACGGTGACATTCCTACAAACATAAATACATAAAACTTCCATGTAGTTTGCTTTTGTAAATCAATGAACTAATGTAAAAATCGTACTACGCCGGAAGTTGATGTATCAAATCATATTGAAAAAGTAAAAATCAGCTGACACCCAAGGCGAATCTATACTAGGTGGTGGCAAAGCGAATTCAACCAATTCGCCGTGCGGAAGAATGTCAAGTCAAAAGAAAATTTTCATTGATTTCGATTAACTGATATGTTGTAGTACAAGGCGCTGTATGGAAAATTATCAAGAAGAAGCAATCAGCTGATGGGATAACATCACCTGTAATGAATTCGCCTTGGCTGTCACCGTGCTGCCACCTTGTATAGCTCTGCCATGAGCGAAAGCTTTTCCAATTTACAACTTTCTACTCGCTACATTTGAGAGCTCAGAATTGCGACTGCGCAAGTTTAATGATTTTATGAATACTAACTCGTCGGCAATAAATGCGTACGCGTTAAGACGAAGTCAACGGCCAGAGCCAATGAATACTCGTAAGCTCACAACAGACGAAGCAAACGTTTAAAGTCGGAATATTGATGGAAATGCCCGTGCAAACGCAATTTGCAAAAAGGGCTAAGGAAAATTTAATCTCTAAATAAAAATTTTGTGCTATACAAAATAGTTGAAGAAGCCTTTATAATTTGATAAAGTGCAAACAGCAGTTTTGCTAAGAGTGAAATACCAATTTAAGAATTTAAAAACCAAAAAAAGGGCGAAATTTTCTTAGTGAAAATTTTGTGTCTTAACTGTGAAAAATATTGAATCGTTCAATTGCGTTGTGTATACAAAAATTAAAAAAAAAGAGACAGAGTGAAATTGTGAAGAAAGAGCTAATTATTTACAACTCGTTAAATAAACACTAAAAATTTGAATAGTGCAATATTGTTGAAACAAATTGTTTTAAATTATTCATCTTTGATGGTATGAAAATACGGGGTGCAACGCAGCGGATTGCAAGCAAGTGTGATTCATACAATACGTGCGACCTAAAGTCTTTATACCTACATACGTATTACCGTTAGAGTTTCTAACTCAAAACCACCCCCACCAATAATAACAAAAACACCAAACATTACCACCACCACCACCATCACCACCGCTGACACCAAGTCATCGTGGAGTTGAAATTGCGTACGAAAAGCGAATAGAATTCGTTTAGTGGCTGAAACTAAAAAGCGAATACGACGACGTAAAATCAACAATAACAAAAAACACCAACAGAGAAATATTACTACGAGTTAAAAAAAAAAAGTTTCTTTAAAACAAAAAAAGTTAAGCAACAAACATAATTTGACAAATTACAAAGTTCTACTCTAGGCTTCAGTTAATAACTGAAATATCGATTGCCTTTTCAAAACCAACAAAAAAAAATTATCGGAATATAAAATAAGTGAACGATAAAAAAGTGTTTAAGTAGTGGTAAAACTCCTTTGTGTATGCGCATGGACATTTTTATGAATCACAATATTTACGTTAATAAAATCATAACTCGCTATTCCTCAACAGTGATGACTACTCGACAGTAACAAGAAAAATTTACAACACTTTCAACATTCATATCCAGCCAACTATAATTACTTAGTATATATTCAAGTAATCATTACAGCAGCAAAAATGGGTGAAGAATATACAAATAATCCAGATGTCAGCGCTGTGGAGACAAGTAAGTCAAGTGCATGCAAATTTTTCATTTTAAGAAAAAACAATGCATATTTATAGGCGCTAAAGCTTGCCAAGGGAGTAGCATGGGTATCCTTAAACATATACATATAAAATAATATATAAATAACGGCGGCCGCCGTGGTGTGATGATAGCGTGCTCCGGCTATCACACCGATGATCCTGGGTTCTCGCCCCGGGCAAAGCAACATCAAAATTTTAGAAACAAGGTTTTTCAATTAGAAGAAAATTTTTCTAAGCGCGGTCGGCCCTCGGCAGTGTTTGGCAAGCTCTCCGAGTGTCATACGAAGCTTCTCAGTGAAAACTCATCTGCCTTGCGGATGTCGTTAAGAGTTGGCATAAAACAAGTAGGCCCGTCCCGCCACTTTGTAGGAAAAATTAGACGGAGCACGACGCAAGTTGGAAGAGGAGTTCGGCCTAAAATCTCTTCGGAGGTTATCACTCCTAATAGCTGGAGTCTTAGCCTGGCAAGTGCAGAGCACGAGCATAGAACGTGCTCGATCGTTTCCTCCTCCAACCCAAGAACTACTAATCCTGAAAAGACTTTTTAATGATATCAATACTTTTGCTACAACTACAATATATGTACATGAACATTATTTTTTCTTTTTACTAGCCTAACTTTTTTTATCAATGCTTTTGCAAATTTTTCTTTTGGTAGCTACTTTTTTACAACCCCAACTCTTTGGTTCTAAAGAAAAATGTAGACAAAGATGGTGAAAAAACTACCTGATATGCAATAGGAGCATGACAACTGGTTGAAAAATAATTTATCCGTGTTTTTATATGAACATTTTTTGCGTGTTTGGAATTAGCTTTAATGAAGCGGGAATATTGGACTCAATGTTATCAATAGCTGTGTGAAGTATTAGAAATGCTTTTATTTTCGAGCTACTCGAATTAATAGCATTGACCATGGCTTCAGCAGAAGTAATATCAGATTCTTGTGCTACCAATCGATCGCATAATCCTTTCGTTGTTCCGCCTATGCCATCTGCTACACTTTTCCCGTGCCCTGGAGATGTAAAATTCCAAGTCGCTTGATGTAGACCTTCACTGCAGCAATTTTTTTGAAATAAATAAAAATTCGTTTTATTTTTATACTGAGTTGATGAACCATCACTTAGAAAATGCAAAGCCGTGACTCCTGGTACGGTCTCTTTAATCAAATTCATAATTCGAAGAAGATGTTGTACAAAACGAAACGCAAAAATTGCTACCTTTTAGTTTATCTTTATAAAAGAAAGCTCCTGTGTGTATTGAAATTTGTTTCTTCGAGGCTCCAAAGTGTGCACTTTGAATTTCCGAATGACATTTGCCAATATAATTTTCAGAAAAATCAATAACAAGAAAACCTTCATTGTCTTTCAAATTTTCTCTTATGAAATCAACAGCTTGATATTGATGTGTAGTAATATACACGTGCTTTAAAAAGTAATCTATTTTTTTGTGTTAAACTCCGATATAAGTTCATTCACTGTACAGTCAATTTTTATTTGTGATGTAACTTTAAGATTATAAGTAAAGTAAGTACTTTCTACACGCGTTGACCCTTTATAGTACCATCTTCATACAAATTCGATTCAATATATTTGTTCCTACATTTTTCACATTCACAAAAAAAAACAATCTTTGCTCATCATATTACAAACTCGTAGTTTTATATAAGAGGTAATTGAAACGCTTTCTATTACATTTAAAATAAACAATTTTTTAAGCAAGAATTCCATGTTGGCGTGTGGTTTGCAGAGCGAAGTATCTCTTCCACTTAATTTTTTTTGAACGATCGAGAAAGGTCTCGCAGCATAAAAGGTGGTACGTGAAATATTTATATTTTCTACCTCTTTAAATTTTAAACACAACTTTTCTATCGAATCACATATGTACATATATATCTTTTCCTTTTCTTGATACCGTTTTTCGTTATTGTGTCCCTACTTTCTGGTGCTACAGAGCTATTTTCATCCTTTTTTAAAAAAAGTCCGACCCTTTCCACTATTTCTTTTTAATTATAGCCCCTTTTCCAGGTAATCTTTTAAACTTTATTGAATTCGAATTTTGAAATTTGTTTAAAAAATATTTTGGTACTATGTGTGTAATTTTATCAAGTTTTTTATATTTTTTCACTACCTTGCCTGTCAAACATTGAAAAAATATCGATGTCTCCTTTTCTTTTTTAAACGAAAGTTTTATATCGTGAAGTTTTGTCTTCAAAACTTTGAATTAAATTAAATTCGTACGTATAGTGTGACGCCCTGACTTTTCTATTTTTTCCACTTTTCCTTCAATATCATCATTCTCTGAATTTTTCGAACTAGCCTATAGTACCTGTTCTTCCATTTGCAATTAACCTTATTTGCTATTGTTTTTTTCAGCTCTTCGATAATTCTTCGCAGTTACTTACATTGTGTCTTTGTTCAAGGTCGTATTTAGTCGCTTTTTGTTATACTTTTTTCTTTGGCGCTGACGAGCAGTATCTTTATGGGCTTTTTGCTGTCGTTTCTTTCGAATATCTTCCCTTTTTTTAATTTTGTTTCTACGGCATATTTCCTTAAACGCTCTAAGAAAAACGAAGAAAATACTTATGTAACGTTTTACCCATGATTATATTTTTCTTTTCTAAAAAACTGTATGCAAAGAACACCTTTCAATGACGACTATATACGGACTGTGACGGTGGCGAAAGTGGAAATCATGTACAAATAATTTTTTCTGGCTCAATCGCTCAATTAGAGTTAGGAGATAGTTGGAAGTATTATCCTCACGTGACCTCTGTTCTCCGACTTTTTGTAAAATTTGTGTATGAAGAAAAGAACAGAACACTTGAAATCCCTTCATTAAAGGCCCAATTATATAAACTTTAGTTAACTTTGTTAACTTATTCATAAAAAATATGAACTGCTTATAACGCTTTTTAAAATGACGTTTGCATACAAATTTCCAATTATAAGAGCTTAATAAAACTATTTTGTTTTTTATGAATAAGGGGGTAGGGCTATTACATGAAAAAATAATGTAAGCACATAACTTCATTACAAAATTAATATTGTACACAGAGCAAAGTTAATTGATTTTTTTTTTTAATTTTTGTACCAAATTTGTGTCTCTTTTCATTTACTTTTAAATAAAACCTGGTTTAAAAAACAAAATTTTTTTCTACACTTTTTGACGATTGCCAATTTTTGTCGAATCTTTCGTATATTTGCCCCATGTACAAACAACAATAACTTTCCTTGCGTGAATATTCCATGATGAAGCAATTGATGGTATACTACTGTGGTGTAGAGAAGAAATTAACAAACGGGTATGAAGTGATAAAAGTTAAATTGTAGCTGTGCCCACAAAAAAATGCTCCTGAAAAAAATGTACGCGTCCAAGTGCTTTCACTTTTATGCCTCTACCTTCGAAACTGAAAGGGGCACATCGAATTTGAAGCCCTAGCTTTTTAGTCTCTGATAGGCTATTATCGCGCATAATCCAAATTTCAATACCCCGTTGCCTCAAAAAGCTATAAGCAAAAAACTGTCAATATTGAAAATGACAAAAAAAAAGTATCGCTACTTTGATTGATGATAGTTTTGAGTATTGGAGGGGCACATTAACTTTGCTCATACCTTTAGAATCTCCGTCTCAAAAACAACATTCAATTTAAATTTCATAGCGTTTCAGCGATGTCTCAAAATTTTATCGAAAGAATTAAAAAAAAAAAAAAATCAAGTGTATCGCTTGAAAAAGTATAAAAATCGACGTTTTTTACGTTTCGAAGTTCTGCATAAACATACTATCAATTTTCTTAATTTTTAAAATCATCAGATCGGATAGTCAAATGTCAAACTTAATGTCCTTGTACTTTTTTCTGGCCTTAAGTTATTTGTCCGTGTGTAAAAAAGTTGTTGGGATTTGCCCATATGCGCTTTGCTCAGATGAGTATGTGTAGAAGCCAGTAAAAACGCGCTCTGAATTAATTCCAATTTTTTCTCATATCGGAAAAAACTATGCCTTTCAAGCGGTCATCCTCTAATAACTCTGGTCTTAACCGTTGGTGAGACATTTTTATTTTGCAAGAGCTTGAATATCTCAGAAGGAAATTGGTTTTTAATCGAAAAATTAATATTCGATATATATAATATATTGTAACGAATTTGCTGCAAATCCTCTTATTTGCAATCCTCTGCTAAGTTCGAATCACTAAACTGTTGAATAAATAACTACAATATTGAATGATGGAAAAAATGGCCTTTATTAAAGTACTTCACAATAACACTTATACTTTGCTACTTGCTGGCTTAATAACCAAACTGATTGATAACTCAAATGAAACTCTACTATTGGTCGCCAGATCGCGTGCTTAATCAAACTGATTGATAGCTCAACTCAAACTGAATTACTTCTTACTCGCCTGCCCCGCTTTTATAGTTTACGCTGCATACTTCTAGGCTCTTCGATTTCCAGAAGTTACTAGTTAGTTCGGCTACAAAATCGCCAGCCACAATTACGTGCACAAATTATTGCTCTCTCTTGTGACAACTCAGATAAGATATATGCATGTGTTTGTGCATTGCCGCTCCGATGCTCGTATACGTACATATGTGTAGACGCAATTATTTATTCGTTTATGTAGATACATAATGATTGAAGATGTGAATACTGCTTGGCATGGCCTTAGCATCGCCCTAGTGATGGGATAACTTAGTGATGCTAATATCCGTGACAATATGTTATATATAAAGAACAGATGTAAATACTTAAGCGACATTTTCGATAGATATAAATAAACAAGTAAGGGTGCCTAAGTTCGGGTGTAACCGAAGTTGGATTTACGCTGCTGTTTATTTTACATATTTATTAATACATCTGCATTTTAAGGAAGCATACCTAAAACTTTAAGCTTTCGATATGTTGCAATATTATAAACTTTGGTAACATAACGAGTGATCGTAACGGCAAAAACGAATTGAGATAAATATATGTAGACTTCCATATATCAAAACGCTCAGGATGGAAAAAGGTATTGATTTAGCCATGTCCGTTCGTCCGTCCGTCTGTCTGTGATCACGATAGCTTGAGTAAACAGTGGAAAATCTTATTGAAATTTGGTATATGGGTTCCTTGGCACTCATCTCCCATTGCAATTCAAAATTAGCGACATCGGATGATAACCACGTCCACTTTTTACATATATAACATTTTGGAAACACACAAAAAACCTGATTATTTAGTAAATAAAATACCTAGAATGTTGAAATTTGTTGTGTGGACTAATATTGAGACTCTTGATAAAAATTAAAAAAAATTATTTGAAAATGGGCGTGGCACCGCCCACTTCTGATAAAATCAATTTTGCAAATATTATTAATCATAAATCAAATCAAGAGAATCGTGAGGGACGGACGGGTGTGGCTAAATCAATACTATTTTTCATCCTAATCCTTTTGATATATGAAAGTCGATATTTATCTCTATTCGTTTATGCCGTTACGATCAACCGTTATGTTACCAAAGTTAATATAATCTAGGTACAAAGCACGCTGAATATAAAAATATACCGGTACTATGTGTGAGGATACCAAGATTCACGTTTCTTGTGGTCTGCATGAGATATCTATGACCATGACTCTTTCATCTGAACAATGTATGACGTATATGATGATATATTTGATGAAATTTGAAGCTTCTAGCTGTTAAATGACAAAAAGCTCCTTATCTGAACAATCGGCTTGTATATCCCATACATGCTATATATAAAATAGATCTGTACGATTTTCAGATAATAATAAATGCCATACACGAAAGCATTTGGTGAATTTGAAGCATATATCTCAGTAATTGTGAAAGTTATGGCAAAAAAACCTTCTGAAAAATCAGTTGTATGGGGGATATATTCTACAGTGGTCCACCGAACTTCGTCAATATAGCTCAAAAATTGAGGGACTACGTTGCGTCCAAACAGACAGACGGACATAGCTAAATCAAACTAAATTACCATATTAAAAATAAATAAATGAAAGCGCGATAAACTCCGAGGTTATCTTCCAATTTGCGTCGTGCTCTTTTTAATTTTTCCTACAAATTGATGGGACGGGACCTACATGTTTTATACTGCCTCCGAACGGCATCTGCAAGGCAGATGAATTTCCACTGATAAGCTTTTCATGGCAGAAATATACTCGGAGTATTTGTCAAAATTGGCGGCCACCGTGGTGTGATTGTAGCGAGCTCTGCCTACCACACCGTATGTCCTGGGCACCCCGGGCAAATCAACATCAAAATTTTAGAAATAAGGTTTTTCAATTAGAAGAAAAATTGTCTAAGCGGGGTCGCGCCTCGGCAGTGTTTGGCAAGCGCTCCGAGTTTATTTGCCATGAAAAGCTCTCAGGGAAAACTCATCTGCCTTGCAGATGCCGTTCGGAGTCGGCATAAAACATGTAGGTCCCGTCCGGCCAATTTGTAGGGAAAACGCAGCTTAGAAAAACGCTTTTCTAATTGAAAAATCTTTTTTCTAACTTTTCGTTGTTACTTTGTCCCGGGCTTGAACCCAGGATCTTTGGTGTGATTGGCGAAGCACGCTACCACTGCACCAAGGAGGCCGTCGTATTAGTTACGCTTAAAACGTAGCAAATTGCCATCATCGTATTAGTGATGCTTATAAATAAGGCTAACCAATCCTGGAGTGTTGTTAACTCGAAAGCGAGCAGAGTAGATGTGATGTGTCACTTTCGCGACCCTATCACGGTCGATTAAAACTGTAAAGCAGGGGAGCAGCACCAACCAGTTGTTACCTGATACAATATATCGCAGATGGTTGTATTCCGATCTTGACTCCTGCCTTGAGGATACGAATGAATCGCGGGGGTTGTGGTTTCATATCATATTGTGGCGGATGTCTTTAGCTTTTTCCTTAATACGATGAATTCACTTTCGTGAATTTTTTTGACAATAGAGCATACATAATGGAGCTATGCAGTCTCTTCTTCGCTGGAGTTGGCAAAAAAAATATTCGCTTTGGAGTAAAGCGATCTTCTTCGTTGGAAAGTTTGCATAAAGTTTACTCCTGGTCCCACAAGAGTAAACTGCCTCTTTACCTATTCTAACCTAAGCATAATTATTTCAAAGACTACTTTTCTGAAAAGGTTGATCAAAATTGTGCACGTTGTTTAAACTGTTGTAACCTTGTGAGAAAACTAAATATAAAGCAGATGCCTTCCGTTTGTTGATAACAGTTTATAATTGTAAGAGTGGGTTTGTGCTCACAATTCCTTTCGAAATGTCAGAAATTGCGTTATGCTATGCTGACCGATGGCATCTGGTCTAGAGTAAATGTGATCAGTACCTGTGATTAATGAAGATGTATATTTTATAGAAATCGTCGAAGTAGGTTTTTGCAGCGAACGGACATTTCAATCATGATGTGTTGGCAAGATTTAACCGCAGCCCCTTAATTGGGAAGCAGGTTTGTAATTATTATTCCTGGTGCTCAGAACGGTTTGTTAACATCCCCTAATACTTGTATTACAATTGCGGAAATGTATCATGTATCGGATGAGCCCTATCATAACTCCATATCGTACCAGGATAAGACCTTGTGATTGAAACGCCCGATTAAAAGCTAATTTGGTACCAATGGTTCGGCTACGAGGTGTTGATGTTGGCAACATGGAGTCGATAGTTGGACCATTGATTATGCAAACAGATCCGTGTTTGATACCGTGGGGTCGAGTCTTCCATTGACAGGTACTCTTTCTTACCTATTAATGGGCGGTTAACCGTTTAAACGGTTGTGACCGTCCAACAAGGCGCGCCAGTCGCTTCTTCGCTCTGCCAACTGGCGCCGTTTGGTCACACCAAAGGAGTTTAAATCTTTTACCACCTGATCGTCATTTTTCGTTCGCATAACATAGCCTAGCCAGCGTAGCCGCTGGGTCTTAATTCGCTAACCTTTGTTGACGTCTGCGTAAAGCTCCTAAAGCTCATCATTAAATCTTCTTCGCTACTTGTCATCGCCAACGCGTAGAGGTACATAAATAATTCGAAGAACTTTTCTCTCGAACACTCCCCGAGAATATTGAATATACCAATTCGTTTTCATGAAAGATAAGTAAATCAAATTCGTAACTGTCGAGGCAGTGGATATCGAGTCCGGGTCCTCAACTTCGCATTCGATTGCTCTAACCACTAAGCCATCACATGTATGTAAATATCATCATCATCATCATCATCATCCTCCTCAACTCCTATTGGAGCATAGGGCCTCGACCGCCGACTTAAATCTTATTCTGTTAGGTGCAGTTCTTGTGATATTTATAAGTATACTTATATATCAAGTATAATCGATTGAAAAAATTTAGAAAAATGTTTCCTTCATATAAAATAAAAGTATTTTACAAAAATTGGAAATTCTTACTCGCAAAACTGAAAATTTCCTCAGTTTAATGGACATTTTTTACATTTTTTAGGAAACATTTTCCTCATTTAAGTACATAAGTGTTTAGGAACTCACAAACATAGTCCTTTCTATTTTCCATTTGTCAAAAGCATCTTGTTTTACAATGGTTATTCTTCCATGATTTTATGGTGAACTCACGCAATAAATCCAAGATTGATGTGAATATAAACGTAGTCGTTAAGTTCAATGCCTTCCGCATTAGGGAACGAAGATTACAAGCATTCTCATTTCTATAAGAATCGACAATGTGTGACGCTCCGCGAGAAAAGACCCATGACTCGTGTCGCGATTTATACAAATGAAAGTTTGTTCTTGAAATTGGTAAAGATCGTTAATCGACATCTTTGTTACTTCTTTAGTTACGAACAGTCAAAGTCGACAGTAATTGTTCCGTATACTGCGAAAACTAGCACATACGACCTAATATATCTGCTTATAATGTTAAATCAACAACATTCGAGTTAGGGACCCTTCTCGCGGAGCGTCACATATGCTAATGATATATATTTTATATTCATATTTCCCATATACAAAATAACAGAATATTAACTGTTTACTAATATATATTTTTATTTTAACCTGAACAGTTGTTCCAGCATTTTTGGGCTTCGCCACTGCTGCTGTGCTATGCTCTGTGGCGTGCATTTGTGCCAAGCAATTACGTCAACGTAATCGTAAACAAAATCAACATGATGCGTCTTTCCCTTTCCAACCAACACGCCGACCAACAGCCGTACGCTCACCAAGTGGTCAGCCACCACATTATCTCAAGAAATCACCATCACCAACTGGCAACAACCAATTAGGCATTTTACAACCAATGCAAGATCAGACCACTTCACCAATTGCACCACAAACCATGAAATATGTTGAAGAAGATGAGATACAACCGCGTCATGCAAGACAACAACTAATGAATGGTGGTGAACAAAAACATTCACCCACAATTGAGACACAAACCACCATTGTTGGACAAACTCAAGGTAATAATAACCATAATAATAATGAACACAACCATCATCATCACCATCATTTGGATGCTATGGAAGATGTTGGTAGAGAATTGACTATCGATCAATATGGCAAATTGGGTACAATCTATTTCAAGTTACGCTATTTGGCCGAACGTAATGCATTGATGGTCTCAATTATACGTTGCCGTGGCTTGCCATGCAAAAGTGGCGGTGGTGGTTCAGGCGCTGGCGGCGGCGATGGTGGCAATAACAGCAATAATAACAAAAATGGTACAAATGGATCTAATGAAATACCAACTGGCTTGAATGGACGTACTCAAACTGCTACAGATCCCTATGTTAAGCTTCAATTGTTACCCGATAAACAACATAAGGTGAAGACTCGCGTCGTACGTAATACACGTAATCCGGTTTATGATGAAGATTTCACATTCTATGGCTTGAATATCAATGATTTGCAAACCATGTCACTGCATTTTGTCATACTCAGCTTCGATCGTTATTCACGTGATGATGTTATTGGTGAAGTGGTTTGCCCATTATCATCCATTGAGATTGGTGATATCTCCAAAGAGGCACTCTCCATTAGCAAGGAAATACAACCACGTAGTTTGAAGATACGCGCTCAAGGACGTGGTGAATTATTGATTTCATTGTGTTGGCAACCAGCTGCTGGACGTTTAACTGTTGTTCTATTGAAAGCTCGTAATTTGCCACGCATGGATGTAACTGGCTTGGCTGATCCATACGTAAAGATCTATTTACTTTACAATGGACAACGCATTGCGAAGAAGAAGACGCATGTTAAGAAGAGGACACTGAGTCCAGTATTTAATGAAAGTTTCGCGTTCGATATACCAGCTGCAGAGGTGAGTGATGCATACTTTTTCTTACTTATTCCCCCTTTTACCCGGAGAAGAAAACTGTTCATGCCAGAATCATCCCTGGGGGAATCAAAGTCCGATTTTCATTGAAAGCAAAATAACTAGGGGTTGCACTGAGTAGAGCCCTCATGTGAAATGCTCATCTAGGTGCTACCTTAAACATAGTAACAAGAGACTTCTTCGCCTGCAATCGACGCTATGGCAGAACATAGGGGCTACCTCCCAAAATGGTATACTGGACATTTAATACTGTTGTGAAGCCAATAGTCACCGGCCATCAGAGAAATGAAGGTAATGAACAGACAAACGCCGGTTCACACTTTTTGCTAGTGCATCGCCTGGAAAGGCAGAGAATTTCCCATCAAGGTGACGTGACTATTTTGTGCGTTTGTTCGCTGTAAACTAAACTCGCATTCAGCGAAAGCATTTCTTCACATCGCATGTTGAATTAGGTCGAACCATTTTTACCTATGTTTGAAGTATGTCTTCCGACTCCACTCGATTAATTGAATAAAAAGGTATCTAGGATGCGATTGTGTACATTGGGAGGTTTTGCCTAGGTTCAAATTAGAGTGATTTATGTATATTAACTCTATTATCAATCTTTATTGAATTTAAAGAAGTAGGTTTCTAATACTTGGTATAGAGATGTGGTATATAGATGTGGGCGTTGGAGAGAGATGTAGTTGGATTGGGAATGGATGTTGAACTGGATGCAAAGTGGTATTGGGAGTGGAAATGAGTGTGAAAAAGGGGTAGGAATGGGAACAGATGAGAGATATAGCGCGAGAACATTAAAGTAAGTTGAGTTGGCTGATAAGGAGAGGAGTAAGGACCACTTATCAAATGTAGGCATGGAAGTTTTTGGACTGAGCAAAGCCTTTACAACAAAAGCATGACATTGCTCCAGTTGTCAGTGCTATTTCAAACTCTTCCTATATATTTTACCTCTACTCTCCCCCGCACACTCGAAATCACTTTATTACTCTTCTTTCCACTCTGCCCTCTCAACAAATAATTCTTTTTATTTGATTATCTGTCAAAGTCTTAATGGGAGCATCTACGGTGCATAATAAAATTCACTTTAAGCAAATCGCAATAGCAGCGAAAATCAAAAGGCGCCGTTAACCACGCCCTAACGAATCTGGGTATAAAAAGATTGATAGTGCGACTGGTTGATGAATTTCTCAAGGGAAGGAAAATACTTTCGTCATTGTGGAAGTTTGATATAACACGCTATATCACAAGCGACACACTCAGTCTGGTATTATTTCCCCACCTCAGAGCCTTTTTAACATTCTACCCTTGGAGCTGCGTTTAAGAGAGTTGTTTAGTTGGAATACTAGAACCACAGTAAAATCGAGCATACTGAATAATTATAGTTTTCATATTCGGAGCATCATCGATATATGACCACGACACTTGTGTACAGCAACTTCAAGACAAACATTTCAAGCAGGGTTAAAGGAGGGGTCCATTCAAGGGACCGACGCCTTCAACTTTCTTTCTGACTACCTGACCACTGCAGTGTATTTTAGGCAGAAGTATCAGCTAACATGAAAATCGCAGTTTGGAAAGGAAATATTTATTTTTAGAAACAACCAAGCGGCAACTAAATCTGTTGGCTCTAACTCATTGAATTCTGGGCTAACATTAAATTTTAGCCAGCCTCTTCAGAAGATGGCCCAACAGAATCGTGTATACCTCACATGGGTTGTAGGATACATGGACATTAAAGGAAATTGCATTTCAGACGAAATTGCTAGGCAGCGTACGACCAAGAACATTCTTTCTGAACTCTTAGGTATTATTCTCTACGGTGGGGCGCAACAGGTATGCAACAATTTAGCCGATTTAGTAGATTACCAGATTGCAGCAGAGCAATTGAAAACAGCCAAGAATTGTTGCAGTTGGGAGAGGATGTCGTCGTCAGAATGGTGAATAACAAGTTGACGAACAGCTGAGCTACAGCATAACCCCGAAATCCATGGAATGAGAATAGACGTTGCAGTCTGAGTAGTAGTTTGGAGTGCAAACTTTGGACTAAGTAGGTCATTTAATAGTGCTCTCTCTGGACCAGTAAAAAACACGCCATACAAGTCTCTCTTCATACCTGTCCTGATGTCTGTCTCGGATTCACGAATAGTGTCAAGAGAAGATGTATAACCCACGGAATATTCTAGAAAAAAGTACAATGGAAGGAGTTTTGACAATGAATTATAGGAGCTTTAAGGCGCGAGAAGGTATTCATATCGACGCTGTTATTTGAAACCAGAAGAATGTATGGCCTCCATTGAGTTGACGCGGAAAGGTGAATGAAAGGTTGATCTACCTTGATGGTCGAAATTTATTACAGCTCTATGGAAAAGGGAATAACTGGAGTAACTTTTAAGCGCCAATAAATGATGATGATGATCAGTATGTCCTAAACCAATGTCTTTTTTATTAAGCTATCTGAACTTTAAGTGAAGAATTTTATAAAGCAATGAAGAAATACATGCGTGCTTGAGAATTTATTTGAGATTTGGTGAAGCGCTTTTGGCTTCAAGTGAATACATGACGCTGCTATTTGACCGCTGGCAGTTGTGTCGTTTTTTATATTATATGTTTAGGCGTCGATGGTAAAAGTTTCACCAAATACCGTATTGTAACGAATTTACTGAAATTCCTCTTATTTGTAACCTTCCGCTAACGTTCGAATCACTAAATTGTTGAATAAATAAAAAAAAAAAAAATAAATGTAAGGCACGATAACCTCCGAAGAGAATTTAGGCCGAGCTTCTCTTCCAATTTGCGTCGTGATCCTTTTTAATTTTTCCTACAAATTGGCCGGATGGGACCTACTTGTTTTATGCCGACTCCGAACAGCATCTGCGAAGCAGATGAGGTTTCACTGAGAGCTTTTCATGGCAGAAATACACTCGGAGCGCTAGCCAAACACTGCCGAGGGCGAGCCCGCTTAGACAAATTTTCTTCTAATTGTAAAAACTTATTTCTAAAATTTTAATGTTGCTTTGCCCGGGGTGTGAACCCAGAGCATTCGGTGTGGTAGGCGGAGCACGCTACCATCACGCCACGGTGGCCGCCAACTGTTGAATAAAAAGCTCCAATATTCGATAATGCAAATTGGTCTTTATTAGACTACTTTCAAAATAACACTACTACTTCTCGACAGATAGCGTGCTAGGCCCTTCCAAAATTTACTTAGTTACTTACCTACTTACTTAATTGGCGCTTAACAGTCTAAACGGTTATGGCCGTCCAACAAGGCGCGCCAGTCGCTCCTTCGCTCCGCCAACCGGCGCCAATTGGTCACACCAAGGGAGTTTAAATCGTTTTCCACCTGGTCCTTCGAACGGAGTGGGGCCGCCCTCTACCTCTGCTTCCATAGGCGGGTTCCGATAGAAAAACTTTCTTGGCCGGAGTATCATCTTTCATTTGCATAACATGGCCTAGCCAGCGCAGCCGCTGCGTTTTAATTCGCTGGACTATGTTGATGTCTGCGTATAGCTCGTACAGCTCATCATTAAATCTTCTTCGGTACTCGCCATCGCCAACGCGTAGAGGTCCTTTCGAAAACTTTTCTCTCGAACACTCCCAAAGCCGCTTCATCTGCTGTTGTCATGGTCCATGCTTCTGCCCCATATAGAAGGACGGGTACGATAAGTGACTTGTAGAGTATGATTTTCGTTCGCCGAGAGAGGACTTTACTTTTCAATTGCCTACCTAATCCAAAGTAGCATTTATTGGCAAGATTGGTTCTTCGCTGGATTTCAGTGCTGATGTTGTTGCTAGTGTTGATGCTAGTTCCCAAATAAACGAAGTCTTTTACTATTTCGAAATTAAGGCTGCCAACAGTAGCGTGGTTGCCAAGGCGCGTATGCGCTGACTCTTTGCTGGATGAAGGCAGGTACTTCGTTTTGTCCTCATTCACCATCAAACCCATCTTTACCGCTTCTTTTTCCAGTTTGGAGTAAGCAGAACTAACAGCGCGGGTGTTTAGGCCGATGATATCAATGTCATCAGAATATGCCAGTAATTGCACGCTTCTCATATGCGCGTATATATGTGAGTGATACTTGCACAAATAATTGCTTACTTTTGGGAGTATCTCAGATATATGCATGTGTTTGTGCGTTGCTCTCCGCTGCTTGTATGGACATATGTGTTGACATAATGATTAATTTGGTTATGTGCATACAAGTCACTGCTCAATATCGGCTTAGAGATGATAGTATCCCTTAGTGTTGCTAATATTCGTCCAGTATCATTGGAACATGTGATAAAATGAAATAGATATATAGGGGAAATGAGTGAAAATCAAAATGTAAATAGGTATAAAATTGGGGAAAGGAATTGGAAAATAAAAATGAACATTAAATTAAAATCAGAGAAAGTGCTAGAAGGGTAAGAAAATAAGTAAAAAATGAATAGCAGAGAAGATGAATATGCAGAATAAGGAAGAAAGAGAGAGACAGAGAGGGAAAGCAAGTTCTGTTAATAATATAATAATAGCAAATGGTTTTTTTGGATAGTAAAAGAAGCTCACAACCAATCCTACTAATTCACATTCCTTGTCTTTTTAGGGTACCGGTGCCACACTCGACGGTGTTTCATTGGAGTTAATGCTTTTGGATTGGGATAGAGTTACCAAAAATGAGGTAAATATTTCTATAACACTATGCACACTTTTGGAGAATATTTGAACCCATTAACTATTTGAGGAAGAGCTTGTTTCGCCTTCATTTATTACATAGTTCGCATTAGCCATACTACGATGAGATCAAGGTAGAAATTTAAAATGTTCTAGAATATTTGTTAATATAAAATTTGTATCATCGCTCTCAGAGAAAATTTTTGTATTATAAAAGAGCACAGAGAATAGAAATAGAAATTTGCCGTCTTGAATTAGACAACAATTTTTATTAAAGCTCATTTTATTCACATTTTCTACGGTAAAGACTATTATCGGTATGTTGACTATTGAATATAAAATCAATAACACCCCTGCTAACTAAGAGTGGATAAAAACTTTCAAAATCATTGAAATAAATCGTCAATCATGCGACTAAAGACCTAGAATAAAAAGTTGGGTAATATTTTTCGTCCGGGCGCCGATTCGACCATGCTAAAATAAAATTTTTTCGTCTACGTTTAATCAAAAATGGCTGCTACTTCCAGGCGCAAATCAAAGCCTGAACGTCAATGTACAGCGTTGCCACATGGTCTGTTTAAACTGTCAAAAAACATTTTCAAAGTATCCTAAAAATCAAAATACCCAAAAAATTTCTTTACAACGGTTTTCCATATTTGTATTGTTTTACTTATAAATTTTTAAAGAGAAAACAGAGAAAATAAAATAAAATGCAATAACATAAAAGCAAATACAATCGAATAAATTAAAATGAAGTAAAGTAACATAAAATAAAATAAAATAAAATAAAATCAAATCACTCAATTTGAAAAACTGTATTTTGTTTTTGGAATAGTAAGTAGAAAATTTTTCAGACAACCTGCCATAGCTGCGCAGATAGATCCGTTTCGAAGGGTGCTAAGCCTTCATCATCAGTACGCTTTAGGCACGCTGCGCTAACCATTTAGCTATACAGCGGTGGTTTGTTTGACTGGCAAATTTGCTACTTCTATTCCTTTTACCAACTATATTTATTCAGTTTTGCGCCATCTGGTGCAAATCACTGATAATGCTGGATTTTTGTTTATTGTCAATTACTTTGTTTGACATTCCCAGATATAGTTGGTAAAAGGAATAGAAGTAGCAAATTTGCCAGTCAAACAAACCACCGCTGTATAGCTAAATGGTTAGCGCAGCGTGCCTAAAGCGTACTGATGATGAAGGCTTAGCACCCTTCGAAATGGATCTATCTGCGCAGCTATGGCAGGTTGTCTGAAAAAATTTCTACTTACTATTCCAAAAACAAAATACAATTTTTCAAATTAAGAAAAATTAAAAAATAACAATAATTATCATTAGAAAAAAATTATTGTTCTGGCCTTGAGCTCGAATCGAACCTTGAATCATTTATCAATAGGCCGATAAAAACAAAAACAATTGTAAAATAAAATGAAATAAAATAAAATAAAATAAAATGAAATAAATTAAAAAAGTAAAATAAAATAAAATAAAATGAAATAAATTAAAATAAAATGAAGTTAGATAAAATAAAATAAAATAATGAAAAAATAGATGCATTAGAAGCAGATGAGTCCTATAAATACCTAGGTTGTACGCAGGCCAAAAGAATACATCATAATGTCATGATACAGAACATCACTGACTGCTTCCTAGATAGAACAAGATCACTCCTTAAATACGGTCTTAATGGCAAGAATTTATTTAAGGCAATAAACACGTTTGCGATACCAGTGCTAAAATATAGTTTCGGAGTATTAAAATGGTCTGACACGCAGTTGGAAGGTGTTAAAAGAGCGACTCGAATACTGCTCACAAAATACGGAGCACGTCACGCAAAATCTGCAGTGGAGAGAATAAACTTATCTAGAAGTCTAGGAGGGCGTGGCCTGATAGATATACAACATCTATGTAAAAAACAGATCGCAAACCTACGCCAGTATTTCTTAAGGCAGAACACAGCACTACAGCAAGCTGCATGCGGTGCGGATAAAAACTATACGCCTTTAAACCTGTTTAATCTCGACATACAGAATGGAGAAAGCGATTCTATTCATACAGCACGACTCTTTGATGAATAGAAAATGAAAACACTCCTTGGCAGACACCTCCATTCATTAAGCCAACCAGGGATCGATCCCGTTGGTTCAAACCTATGGCTGAAGAATTCTGGAATCTTTATGGAAACTGAGGGCCTCATGATAGCAATACAGGACCAAGTCATCGCCACAAAAAATTACTTAAAGTACATTGTACGCGCTGAAATAGACAGCGACAAATGCCGGAAGTGCCAACAGCAGTCGGAAGCAATAAAGCACATAACAGCAGCTTGCGTTATGCTCGCAGCAACAGACTATTTAGCACGACATAACAACGTAGCGAAAATCGTTCACCAGCGCTTGGCAATCCGTACAAATCTGCTTACAGGAGAGGTCCCGTATTATAAATATACTCCCTCGGCAGTGCTAGAAAGTAGCGAATATAAACTATACAGAGACCGCACTATACTTACAGAAAAAAGTATACCCCATAACAGGCCGGATATAGTCCTATTAGAAAAGAAAGAAAAGAGCGCTTATTTAATTGATATTGGGGTTCCCAATACGCACAACTTGAAAGTCGTGCACACAGAAAATTAAAAAAAGTACATAGGACTTGCTCAAGAAATGAAGCTGTTATGCACCTTGATAAAGTAAGCATAGAGCCAGTAATCATTTCATCAACAGGCCCTTATGGCGACCCTGGAGAAACTAAAATTAGAAGATAAGCTTTTACCTATTCAAAAGGCAGTAATTCTATCAATAACATCCATTGTTCGTCCGTTTTTAGACATTGACATGTAATTTACAGATTATTCTGAATCTACCTATGTATATTTAGTATGAAAAGCTTATTATGTCTTGTTGTATACAACCGATGTATAATGTATAGCCGAAAGTGGTCCTCAAGGAAGAAAAAAATAATAAAATAAGTTAAAGTAAAATAAAATAAAATAAAAGGAAATAAAATAAAACTAAATTAAATAAAGTAAAATTAAATTAAATTAGAAAATAGAAATAAATGAAGTAATATCAATTAATTTTATCCTATTAAATAGAATATAATAAAATAAAACAAGGCCACATAAAATAATATGAAATGATAAAAAAATGAAATAAAACGAAATAAAATAAATTAAAATAAAATGAAAATGTAGTAAATGAAGTAAAGTAAAAAAAAAAAAATTAAATTAAAAAAAATAAAATAGAATGAAATAAATTAAACTAAAATAAAGTAAAATAAAATAAATTAAAATTAAATAAACTGAAATTATGAAATGAAATAAATTAAAATAAAATAAAGTAAAATAAAATAAATTAAAATTAAATAAATTGAAATTAAATTAGCAAATAGAATAAAATGATGTAATATATAATAACTTTATTTTATTTAATAGAATATAATATAATAAAATAAAGCCATTTAAAATAAAATGATAAAAAATGGAATAAAAAAAAAATTAACTCATATTTATTTGTTTTATGGTGTGTTCTTAAATAATAAAATAAATAAAAATAAAATAAAATAAGATAAAGTAAAAGAAAAAAAAAAAAACGATGTAAATTAAATTTTTTTTAAATTTAAATCAAATATTACCAATTCTAACATAAAAAACCACAGTAGTAATGTAGTGCTTTTCTCCCCTTATGCAGCTCCGTCTTTTACAAATTTGGAATACGAAATTTATTAACTATTTTTTTATTTAATAATGAATAAGCAATTTTTGCCATTAAACTAAATATGTATTATTTCAGTTAGTTTTCCCATTTTGTTGAATTACCTTAAATATTTTTTTTGTTGATGACATCTACTTTCTTTCCATAATTTAGGATTTTTTTTTTTTAATTTGCTTCACACACTTTTAGGCTCTACTTAGATTTGGAAATTTCCCACAATTTTACGCTAGTTTAGTATTTTTTATAAAAAGTTTGAGAATTTGAGACGAAAATGGCAAAAAGCGGGTAGTGCTGCTTGGCAGGCAAACAAAATTCATAGTTGAAATAATGTTGCATATTTAAAGGTGTAAGTATCCTTGTTAATTCTTTTGTAAAAGGAGAACGTTGAAGTAAAACTATCAGATGAATAGTTTTCTCTTTTTTTGGATGGTACTAGCAAAATGATATTTCTGACGTCGCCATATAGTTAAATTGTTCTAGAAGAACCTGAAAGATGAGGAAGAGTTAAAAAGAAAATTCGCGCCCTGAAATATGCAAACAAAATTTTAATAAGATAATGATCTTCAAACTGTTGCACAGTGGAATTTGAAATATAATTCAAATACATAAATTTCAACTTTTCTTTTCATTCGCATTGTTTTTTCTTCAATTCAAATAGGTAATCGGCCGATTGGAACTTGGCGGTACTCACTCTGGCGGCACAGCGTTGAATCATTGGAATGAAGTGTGCAATTCACCACGAAGACAAATCGCCGAATGGCACAAACTCAATGAGTAAAGGAAATGAGAATTAGAACAAAATTTCAAAGTATTCGCAAAACCTGCATAATTAAAACTCAAATATATAAGAAGAGTCAAATCGCATTTCTGCTATAGAAGACAGATTTTGTACTACAAAAATTATAAAAATAACATTACAAAGAAATGATACATGTATTGGTATGGCGAAAATATTGCATATGTATGCGTGTAAGTATGTGATGCATGTTTCGATTTGGCGCCAATAGTGAGGCAGAAAAATGGCACTAAATATTTATTTAAAACAAAAAAGTGCATACACAAATAAACATAAATATATACATATATAAGATATATGTATATGCGAAAATTTCAATTATTTTTTTTGATGCCCAACGTTGCAAATCATTAAAACGAATTAAACGAAGCAACTGAGTGAAGAAACAACATACTCAGCTACATATATATTCATGTAGATACTATACACATACATACATATAAATTATATACTAAATGGTATTATTTATCAACAACAAAAAAATAATGTGAAACTCATGAGGAAGTATTAAACACACACACTTTCATATAGCGCACAGTGGTTAGAGATGGCTTGTTTTAAGGAAAAAATGGATAATTAAATAAATAAATAAAAGTTGTTCGTAATATAATAGCTATATATCGACGTGGCATACAAAAAGTATTACTTTCAGGTTTTTTTTTTTTTTGAAAGAAGTCTATGCAAAAAGTTTTTAAGGGAGTTCAGAATTTTGTGTATTTGAAATTAGAAACGTTGCTATAGCAAATGAAAGCTTTCGATCGTGAAGAACTTTTTTTCGTTTTAAATTTTTTCTTTGCATATTTTGTTTTGTTTTGACAATTGTTCATTTGCTCTTCATAATTGAAAAAATAAACTACAGTTTTTGAAGTTGCGTATTTGCCATTACGTAGCAAATGCATAGCCGTATAATTTTTTGGCGTTTTGTGAAAAATACTACACCAGCTTGCAAATGCAATAATACTAGACCATTTGCACAAAATCCTGAACTCCCTTTATAATTTTGAATATTGCCTATTTGCCACGACGTAGCAAATGCATAGCTGTGTATTTTGTTATTGTATTGTAAAAACTATGCTAGGCAATGTAATGCTGCAAGACCATTTGCGTGAAATTCTGAACTCCCTTAAAAATTTTTTTTCCAATTAAAAAGCTTCCAGCGCTACCGTTTTCAAATTCGAAAAAATTTCTCTTCGTAGAACATGGCTGTCTACCAAGAGTTGTCATTTAAATGTGCAGATTCGAGTCACAGGGATTGCTTAGCTCTTTCGGTTGTTTTGTTATTTTTTTGCCTGAGTTTCGTGTAAGGAGGAAATGCTTTATGCACTGACCGGGATAATTAAGCCTGCAAGACTCTCCGAGTGTAGGATACCCTTCTTCTATGAAGAGCTAATCACTAAAAGCTAACCTCCCACGGTCCGCGCAATTATCCGAACCTGGGACCGCGTTTGGCATTACTTACGGGTGCGCGCTTCGTGAGCTCTATGGCTACTCTCTCGTTTGCTGAGATGTATATGCCTCACTTTTGTGCTGACCGTATCCCATCTGTTGCTGCGGTAAACGTGTCCGGTTAAAAACTGAGTCAAGTAAAATTCGACCCATCCGTGTGGTCGGCTCAACCATGAGTTTAGTTCAGGAATTTCTTCCCTGACCCACTTTCTTACGGTACTGTTGCTCCACTATTCTTACCAGCGTCGAATCGATTCTTCTCTCGCCTATATGGCGACAGCAGCTCTACTCGCTTCCTATCGGCTATATTGCTCTCTTTTTCCAGCAAGAAAATATATCGATGCAGTTCCCACAACAACCAAGACAGCATCAGCCGAGACCATGCGGTAAGCCGAAGTTATACGTAGCGCCCCTCAGCTTTGCGATATCCGTTTTTGCTGTTGTTACCTGGAGATCGCGATCAAATATCTACCTTTTTACACTATGTATGACCTGGTTGAGTTTAAGTTGCGCCAGCTCGCAGCTTGTCTGAAAAAGCGACTAGGAAGGTGCTTTCCGGCATGTCCAAGTGAAATAGACTGTCGTATGTAATATTTCAGAGGTGGGGATCTAGTACCAAATCCTGGGCTGCTCCGCGTGTTATTTTTACCTTTCTTTGACCGTGATTTACAGTCCTTCAAGCATGCCACCCCACCAGGCTGAGTTGAAAGCGTTTTTGATGTCCAACGTGACAAGCAAGACTATCTTTCTTGATCTCGGCCTTTTTTACCGCGTATATCAGCTCTGCTTTGGTATCCCCATTCCTCTTGTGCTCTCGTCAAGCTGGCGGTGCTTCAGCAGTCTATCCAGCAATTTTCTTGTAGTGTCCAACATGCAAAGTAAGTGGTAAAACAATGGAGTGTTGGGGTCTCATTTTCCTTTTGAAAAAAAAAGAAAAAATATCCATGCTTCCATATGGTGGGGGAAGATCTTTCTGGGAGACATATGTTGTACAAATTGTCTCAGTTTTGAAGAGCCCTGGTTGAGAGTGAAGAATGTTAGATTTATTGGCCAGTTCATGCTCCCTTCTTCCATGCATCGGAATGACAAGGACTGTTATTTGACAGCATTGTTCTGATTTTGGAATTGTATAATCATTGTTACATTAATTTGCCGATCACTGTACATTTAAAAAAATTACATACATACATACACGTGAATATTTACACTCAGAAAAATAAATGTATAGTTTAAAGATGTTATTTAAGAGTTAAAGAGTAATTTGTATTTGTACGGGAAGTGAAAGAAAAGCATAATTTTTGGAAGAGAGACAAACATTTTTTTTATTTGTAGTATATTTTTCCCTATAACAAGTTAAACCGTAATATTAGTAATGATATTTGTAAGTAAGCAAACATTAGGGTGTCTCAAAAAAGTATGTTTTTTAATAAAAAATTGTATATAAATTTTTTTTCATTTACTTGGTTAAGAAACAATAAGTATAGAAATGCACAAAACTTATGTCTGGTTTAACTGATTTTACTGGTGATTAATCATTATTATTCTAATTATTTGAATTTAAGTTGAATACAAAATTTATCACTCGAGTAAAACTAAATTTTGATAATGCAAAATTTATAATTAAGCGATTAAGTAGGTCATTGAAAATTTGTTTAAACCAATGTTTAACCATAATGTTTTAGTATTACAACGAAGCATTTAATATTTATCAACAACATTTTTTTTTTGGTATTAGATAAATTTGTTATCGATGTATATTGGAACGATTCTCCATCATCCCTAGTCAAATTTTGTTTAGAAGGAAAGTGACACTGATGATGGCGCAACGCCGACTAACCGGTTAGTCTCCAAACTAAATTTTACAAGGGATGACGGGAAATCGTTTCAATATGCATCAATTATCCACCCTGTCGAAAAATCAACAAAACAAAACGAATACATTTATTTTCGTTGCAAGGAAAACATTTTAATAAAAAAAAAATGTACGATTGAGCTCCCAGCTTCTTTAATTGTTTAATATATTATGAATGTAAATACAGCATAAAAACACCAACCTTAGTTAAAAGAAAAGTATAGAATTTATTTACACAAAATATAGTAAATTATTCAAAATTACAAAATCGAATAATAATTCGGGGGAAAAAAATTTAAAAACATTTCAAAAACAAAAGCGGTCTACATATAACGTTTTGATGTATTAGAAATCTTAAAATTTTCAGTTATTCACTTAAAGAAACCCTGCTAAAACTCGCTAGTCTAAATTTTTCTATTCATACGAAATATTGAAATGATTATGCTAAAATATCAAAACAACATGAAAAGAAATCCATTAATTTCGCGAAATCTGACGGCCACCGTCAAAAGGAGCATTAGGATTTTGCACGAAACCATAACTGCGTACAAATTTCCAAGTATGCTTCAAACTCGGTTTAGCGAATATGTCTCCTAAAATACTCATTATGCACCTTAATAGTATTTTACGAACTCAATTCTTTGGATTGCTATCAACAGTGCTAAAATGGGTGCATTCGAATAAAATGCTTCAAAAATTGTGTCATAATAAGGAGTCTGGTGTTTACATATGTGTATGCATCTTAATTGTTTTTGTAGTAAGCCTATATGTTTACGTAGTAGTTTTAAGGATAAGAGTGTGCAAAACAGAAACAGATACCGAACCGTATGCAGTACAATAAATATGAAATGATGATATAGAACAAAAAACAAAACAAAAAAATTTCAAGATATTTAGATAAGTACTATTTTTTTTCAATTAATAACACGGAAATTCATCAACAGTATAATTATAGAAAAAATAAGATAGAATAACAATAAAAGAAAAGTAAATGAAATAAAAAAAATAAATAAAACAAAAAAAAAAAAAAATAAAATTAAATGAACCGAAATAGAACAAACAAGAGTTAAAAAAAAAATAATAAAATAAACACAACAAAAATAAAATAAAATAGAGGTAAATGGTGTAAAACCAAATAAAATTAATAACAAAAAAAAAAAAAAATAAATTGAAATAAATAAATATATTAAAACAAAACAATAAAATAATAAAGTAAAATATATTGAATGAAGAAAAATTAAAAAAGTAAAGTGAAATGAAATAAAACAAAATAAAAAAAATAAAATGAAAAAAAGTAAAAGAAATTAAAATAAAAAAAAATAAAAAAGATATAACTAAAGAAAAATACAGAAAAAAAGTAAAATAAAAAGTAAAATGAAATGAAATAAAACAAAATAAAATAGAGTAAATAAAAAGAATAAAATAAAATAGTATAAAATAAAATAAAATATAATACAATAAAATTAAATAAAATAAATAAAATATAACGAAATAAAATAGAATAAATTAAAATAACACAAAATAAAAAAAAATATATAAAAAAAATAAAAAAAGTTGAAATGAAAATAAGAAAAAAATGAAAAAAATTTATGAAATAGAATAAAACAATAACATAAAATTAAATAGCGTGAATAAAAAAAAAAAAATAAAACAAATTAAAAAACGAGAAAAAATTAAATATGTATAAAAATATTAATATTAAATAAAGGAAATAAATAAATATAATAAAAAAATATAGAGTATTAAAAAATATAATGAAAAAAATAAAGAAACAAAGAAAAAATAAAATAAAATAAAATAAAGTAAAATAAAATAAAATAAAAAAAATAAAATGAAATGAAATGAAATAAAATAAAATAAAATAGAATAAAATAAAATTAAATCAGATAAAATAAAATAAAATAATATAGAATAAAATAAAATAATATAAAATGAAATGAAATAAAATAAAATATAACAAGAAAAATAAAATAAATTAAAATAAATAAATATAACAAATAAAGAATAAACAGAAATGAAAATAAAGAAAAAATAAAATGAAATACAATAAAACAAAATGAGATGAAATAAAATAAAATGGATTAAATTAAAATAAAAGAATAAATTAAAAAACGAGAAAAAAATAAAATGTAACAAAATATAATATAATATACCAAAAAAAAAAATAAATATAATAAAAAAAAAAAATAAAAAAAATAAAATAAAATAAAATAAAATGAAATGTAATGAAGTGAAATGAAATAAAATATAATTAAACAAAATAAAATAAATCAAAACGAAATAAAATAAAATTAAATTAAATTAAACAAAAATAAAATAAAATACAACAAAAAAAAAAAAAATAAAATTAAATAAAAAAAAAGTTTAATAATATAATATAAAAAACATAAAATAATTAACAAAATTAGTCTATAATAACAAATTAAAAAAAATTTTATAATAAAGACGAAATCAACTAGGTAATAACCCAAAATATAAAGCTAAATTAAAAAATTAACAATTTGTTGGCTATATACAGCAGAACAAAATAAATTAAAAAAATAAAATAAAAAAAGGAAAAAATTTTAACAACATAGCATAGCATGAAAGGACATGGGAAAATGTAACATAAAATCCACATAATATAAGAAAGCATAAAATATTTTCTATAACATATTATAACAGAGCATAACATAATATATCAAAGTATTAAGTTAGATGGCATAGCAATGCACAACTTAACATGACATAAAGTACCAAAGAGCATATTTGAAAAAAATATAAATCATTAAAAACATTACAACAAGGTACATATGTATGCAGTAACTGAAAACTTATACACATTTTAAATTAAGAATAGATCAAGATACGCATTTAAAACAAGGCAACTTTTTTGTAAATATTTTCAGTTTTTTTTTTGGATTCACACATGAAAACATGGCATTAGAAATACCACATAGGAAACATATTTAATGTATGCTTAATGAAATTTTAACACAATTATATGAACACTTGTAAATACACATACACACACATTACAAAACACCCTGCGGTAAAATATCAAAAAGGGTTTTATGCAATAAGAGCTTGAAAAATAAATCGAAATAGCCCGAAAAAGTGTAAACTGGTATACTCAAAGTGAAAAAATAAGTTGTTTTTTTAGAACAGAATCTAGAATTTCGAGACTCGAGAAATCGAGATCGCCTATGCAGCGCTTAAATTAAATGCCTAAAGTATCGCGAGCCTAACTAGTACTTCGAAATTCGAGAGTCGCTCGAGAAGCAGATACTCGCGATCAATTTCTTCTCGAATAATTTGGGAAAACGCAAACTCTAGTTTTTTTTTTGACTTGAGCGCAGTAATTCTGAATTTAAAATCGTATGTAGTTGGAAAGTATCAATAGAAGTAGAAACAACGAAATTGAGGTCGAGGAAATTTAAAAATGTAGTTGTTATTTAAGAATTGGAGATTTTAGTAATGTCAATACTAAACACTTGTAAGAGCTCGCATCATGGTTGAGTCAACTGTCAAAAGCAGTTGACTTACATATGTTGTTGGTGTTATTGTTGTTGTTGTTGTTGTTGTAGCAGTGATTCGCCCTACCTAATAACTGCGACCGATCACAAATTGTCATCAATATCCTCTAACGGGAGTCCAAGGAAACTTGCTGTTTCAACAGGGGGGACCATAATGAGAGGGGTGTTAGAGGCGTTGGTTCCACATTACAATTAAAGAGATGGTTGGTGTCATGTGGGGACACATTGCAAGCGGGGCATATATTTTGTATGTCGGGGTTGATTCTGGATAGGTAAGAGTTTAACCTTTTACAGTATCCAGATCGAAATTGAGCTAGAGTGACTCGCGTTTCCCTGGGGAGTATGCGTTCCTCTTCCGCAAGTTTTGGGTACTGTTCATTGAGTATTGGATTCACCGGGCAATTCCTGGCATAAAGGTCCGACGCCTGTTTGTTGAGTTCGCTGAGGACCTGCTTGTGTTTTTTGGCTTCATACGGCTGAGTTCTCAGGTGCCGTATTTCCTCATAATGCTTACGGAGATGACTCCTTAAGCCCCTGGGCGGTGTGGGCTCATCAATCAGATGTTTATTGGGATGCCCAGGTTTCTGGGTATTCAACAGGAACTGTTTGGTTAGCATCTCATTTCTCTCCCTGATGGGGAGTATTCTCACCTCATTATGTAGATAATGTTCTGGGGACATAAGAAGACAGCCCATGGCGGTTCGGAGAGCAGTATTTTGGCAGGCCTATAGCTTCTTCCAGTGCGTAACCATATAGGGAACGCGTAGCACGCAATTGGCTGGCCAATTGCTTTGTGTGTGGTAATGAGCGTTTCTTTGTCTTTTCCCCAAGTACTGCCAGCAAGGGATTTGAGGATTTTATTACGGCTTTGGATTTTCGGTACAATTGCGGCTTCGTGCTCACCAAAATGTAGATCCTGATCAACGTCACACCCAAGATTTTGGGGTGTAGGACAGTCGGTAGGGTAGTGCCATCGACGTGGATGTTCAAAATGGTCGCCATTTGGGACGTCCATGTTGTAAATAATACCGCAGAGGATTTAGTCGTTGATAATGCCAGGTTTCGCGAGGCGAAAAAACTGGAAAGATCAGGGAGGTAGCCGTTTATTCTGTTGCAAATCTCATCGATCTTTGAGCCTGGCCCTGTGGCCATTATTGTGCAATCATCGGCGTAGGAAACGATAGTAACTCCTTCTGGTGGCGAAGGTAGCTTAGATATGTAAAAATTAAACAAAAGTGTGGATAGGACACCACTCTGTGGCATCCCCTGTTTAATTCTTCTTGGTTTTGATGTTTAATTTCTAAATTGCACCGATGCCTGCAGACCACCCAGATAATTTGCGGTCCACCTTTTAAGACATGGGGGAAGGGTAGACCCTTTCAGGTCTTGCAGTAACGTGCCATGGTTGACCGTATCAAAAGTTTTTGATAGGTCTTGCGCAACGAGTACTGTTATATGGTGGGGGTTTTGATTTAAACCGCAATTTATCTGGGTGCTGATGGCATTTAGCGCGGTGGTGGTGCTATGGAGTTTTCTGAAGCCATGCTGGTGACAGGCTAGCTGCAAATTTGCTTTGAAGTAGGGGAGCAAAATGGCTTCAAGCGTCCGCAACCCCATTTTAATTTGTTGGTGTTATCATATCACTTTGGTTTCCTCCCTAATATATGCTAAACGAATGGACCAATAAAGATATGTTTTGGAGAGCTTTTTCTAGCTAGAATCACTTTAATGACATTTAACTATGTAGGTAACGCCTCGCTCCCCGCTCTAGTTTTTACTTTAGAAATAGAAAACCCATCACAGTATGCCCATAATGAGTAACATGCCTCTAGAGAAAATGTCTAGTTCTGGTGCACTTCTAGTGCATTCTTCTACATGCTTTAAACTGGCTACTTTAATGTAGCGATGGCCTTGACGGTGAAATTTGTCTGCAGCTGCATTGCATTTTCTAAAGCTCCGAGCTAGTCAGAATATAGCTACTATCGAACTAGTACTCTTTGGGACTTTGATCTAGTGCTGAATCGGAATTTGTATCACTAGCTACTGACTTCCCTACAGGGAATATACTTACTTGTCTCATAGTTTGGAATAAATGGTTAAAATTTCGAACACTTAAGTCTTGAAGTTGATAGATTCAATACTTGGACAGATATTTTTTCATCAATGTACCAACTACAATTTTACAGATTAACTCGACTGGCATTGAAAATCTTTTTGCTTGTAATGAATTAATAAGAAATTATTTCGTCATATTTTGATATTTATTGGGAAATCTGACTCTTGATATCTCTCATACACGCCCCCTAACTGGTTGGCGATCTTATGGGAAAATAGAAAGTTGATTGACTAGTTGGTCCTCGGATCCATACTAGTTGCAAGGTATGCAGTTGATTTGATTGTATACAATAAGAAGAAATATGTAAAGGACATGAAAAAAACAGGCAACTCATATCCAGTGTTCCCAGGTGATGACGAAACAAGAAGCTAGATTGGCAAAAAAAAAAGGTTAGAAAAAGCTAAATTTAGAAAAAAAAGAAGCTAAAAAACGGCCAGATTTTTTTTTGGTTAATTCATAAAGTTTTTTTTTTATATTTTACTTTACACATTTGTAAATAAAAATTTATAAACATAACTTAAACATAACTTCTTGTTTCAAAACATATCAGGCACATTTTCCTTGACTAGCACATGGAATTACTTTAAATGATTGCATATGTGTATATACATAAAAAAATATTACAAACTAATTATTTATATAAAATATTCCCCGTCTGAAGAATCAAAAGATCTTAAGTCTGCGTATAAAGTTTGGCTATTTACCATAAATATGAGATCATCGGTAATTTCAAAATCCTTACAACATTTAGATAAGCGTTTTAACGAGCATCTAATATTAAGCAGCGCATTAAGCATTTTAATTTTTAGTTTGTTCCTTAATTTAGTTTTCAGAATTTTGATGCCACTAAAAATTCTTTCAACCTTCGCGCTACTGAGTGCTAATACTAAAAAACTAAATAAGAATTCGACAAGTTCTAAAAAAGGTGGTTCGATTAATGCATTTTTATGTTCTCGGACTTCCGACCAAAATTCCATGGTGGAGTGTACATTTTTCCATTGTATTCTTATAAGTTTTCGCCACTGTAGCTCCATTAATGCTATTTGACTTGAAGAATAACTATACTTCTCTTTTTCAAAGTAAGAAAATACATCTGGCTTTGAAACTTTCAACGAATTTTCAGCAGAAAAAGAATTAATCTTTTGTAGAGAACTCATATTATTAGGTATTAGGTGTTCACAGGAACTATTGAAATTATTTTATTTTAGAAATTATTAAAAATACATTCGGAGTAAAAAAGGCTAGAAAAAAGTCACGAAGCTAAACCCAAGATTTCGAGGCTAAAGGCAAAAAAAAGGCTAAATCTAGCCTCGAAAAGGCTAACCTGGCAACACTGCTCATATCTCAGTAAAAGCTTAAAAGATCACTTCAAAAGCTATCATTTTAACTATAAGCTTTTTACACAACATTTCATAGAGCATCGCGTTTTGTGTTATGCGCTTTCGAATCAAGCTTTTATCAGTGATGAGGACACACATATGTTTACAAAATGCGAATTTCGTAAAAACTTCACTAAAAACTAAAAACTTTAAACAATTTAATACGTAACAGTTTTGTGTTCTAAAATAACGACTTTTGCATTGCAGGAACAAAGAAATATCCAAAAATTTTGTATAAATATGCAATAAGCATTACTATTTGGCAGTAAAATAAAACGCTTACAATTTTAGAATAAATACGTAATTTGGAAACAAAAACAACACAAACACTCCTACGCGATTAAACCAGCAGCAACCAACGTTCTGACTCAGACACTGAACATCGACTAAAGCTGCAGACATTGGTGCTTTATCGGTAACCGTATCGGTAACCTTATAACAGCTGATTCGACCAACCTTATGGGAATCAATGCAATCGATTATTGGTGCCGCTAATGTCGTAACCGTATCGTAGCCAACCAATTGGTTTTTGGTTTACCGTCGTAACGGTAAACAGCTGATTACGTTAGGGATACGACTACAGCGATACGACATACGGCACCAATGACTGCTTTAAAATATGATTCGAGTGGGGGAAGTTCGTTTGCATGTAAACGAGATTTTGTAATATCTGTGTAAGGATGTATGTGAGGAAGTTCAATAAAGCTTCGACACGCTTGTAATGGTTTGCTCATCTCCGCTATAGCGGCTCGTACCACAGTAAAAGCTAGAAAGTTCAACCTAAGCTTAAAAAATTCAACTCATTAGCTAACGTTTTAACGTTTTAACTCTAAGCTTCCTATATAATATTTCATAGAGCTTCTTATTTTTGGTGTATGTGCTTTTAAACTAAGCTTTTTTATGCGTATACACATTTACATACATTTATACAAGCATACAAACAAAAATTATTAAGAGCTTCTGTTTTGGCTTAAAAAAAATTAAAAAAAATCGCACTAATAAAATAAAAAAAAAGTGAAAAGCTCAAATACCAAATATTTTGAATTTTGATTGAATGATAAGCATGAAAATCTTAGCTTCGCAAGTAAGTAAAGCTGCTTCACTGAGGGCCCTGAAAAATATTAAAATTTGGAATGTTTTTGAAAATTGAATTGAAAAATAAATGACACGTAATCAGAAAGAAAACAAAATAAAAGAATATGAAAATAAAATGAGTAAATCGACTTTAGAATGCATAAAAAAAAATTATTAAATAGGTGAATTGCGGAGAAGTGAATTGCTTTTTATAGATGTTAGAAAGAAGCAAACAGTTGCTTTCATATAAAATGTTAAATGTATGTATATAGCAAAATAAATATTGCTTTAATTAATTATATGCATATGTATATATGTGCGTATACATATATATAGCAAACAAAAGTATATACATACAATTACATAAAGCATACGCACTTGATTAATTGCCCTATAAATATATACGCAGCGAAATTATAAAAAAAAATATTAATAAAATAAAAATAATTTGACAGATAAGGAAAAAAAATGCATACAGAAGAAAGACATATATACATATATACACATTTATGTAATTAATTTTAAGAAAAACTGCAACAAAAAATGCATGCAAAAAATAGCAGATTATTAAATAGCGCATAAATATTTAGTATGAATATTTAAGGCAAATATAATGAAAAAAAAAAATCAATTAATTAATAAAATCTAAAATCGAATCAATTGTATGCGTAATACTGATAATAACACAAACATACACACACACACAAATGCATTGATACATAATAAATGAGTATATATAAAATAATTATATATATAATAAAAACTAAAAAAAAACAAAAAGAATTACTGAGTTTTATTTGTACGTTCTGTGGCGAATGCTACGCAAGTGTCGCTCATCATTAAGCAATTTTCGCCATTACTTGTGAATAAATGGCGCCAAAAGCTACCAAACAAGAGCGATAATGCAGACAGCGTTGGACGCCAAAAGACACACACACACACAGATTTCTACCTTACTCAGTTCTTAACCAGCCACGGAAGTTTTAAGGAGTCAAAGGAAAGTCAAAGATAAAGAAAATAACATATGCGACTACTGCGAAGGCGAAGCAATAGAGGATGTGAATACTCAACGTCCCATAGTTCCAGAGTTAGACTGCGCACCGTATTCGGTGAAGGTTACACTTCCGAAACAATCGTTGGTCATATGGTCCAAAGTATCGAATAATTAACTAAAATGTGCGATATCATCGCAGACAGAATGAAGTGACTGAAGCACGGATTGGAGACAAGGCCTCTCCAACCTTTTAAATTACAGCATTTGGGTAAACGATTTTTATACCTTTCATGAACATGAAATGGTATATTAACTTTGGTCCGATGTTTGTAACGTTGAGAAATATAGAAGATAGACTCACCATTAAGTATACCGAATTGATCAGGGCGACGAACCGAGTTGATATCGCCATATCCGTCTGTCCGTCCGTCCGTCTGTCTGTTTGAACGCAAAATAGTCTCTCAAATTTTGAGATATCTCACAAGGATGTATTTTTGTATTATATTAGACATTTGTTGGATCCGGTAGGATCGGACCACTATAAAATATATCTCCCATACAACCGATCGTTCAGACAAGACGCTTTTGTTCATTCCTGCCGCAATTTAGAAAGTATAAATGTGAAACTCGGTGATATATATTCTAATATATCATAGAAAATATCCTGAAAAAATCACTTTGATCGGAGCTATATATAGTTATATCCCATACAACCGATCGTTCAGATAGAGAGATTTTTGGCCATTTCTCCCTTATTTAGAAAGTATAAACGTGAAACTCGGTGATATATATTTTAATATATCATAGAAGACTTTCGCTGGCTCTAGGTCATTAGGAATAAAAACACACGTTTGTTAAGTTTTTCCCCAATATATTTCGGTTGCACATCGGTAACCGTTTTCAAGGGTAAATTCATTACACGTCTGGCTGCTTTGACGTGGAGCTTAATACTTAATACACATCAAAGCAGCCAGACGTGTAAATAAATTTACCCTTGAAAACGGTTACCGATGTGCAACCGAAATATATTGGGGAAAAACTTAACAAACATGTGTTTTTATTCCTAATGACCTCGAGCCAGCCAAAAGTCAATAAATATAATTTCAAGTAAAGGTCGCATAAATATTAATATAGAAGATTTTCTGAAAAAATCACTTTGATCTGACCTATATCTATTTATATTTTTAAAGTTTTTTTTTTAATTTTTCAGTTTTTCGAGATTTTTCGAATTTCGCCATTTTTTTTTTTTTTTTTGTTTCCTCATAAAAAACTTCAATCAATTCTGCAATCATCCCCACTAATCCCAGAGTGGGCCGATTTTTTTTTATATTTTTTTTATTTAATTGAATAAAATAATATAATAAAAAATTTTTTTTATCAATTTTATTTATATAACAAAAAAATGTAAGAAAATGATTTTTAAGTATTATTTTCTTTATATATTATGATAATTTGATAATTTTGATTGAGCTTTAGGCCAGATTATTGAATAAAACTTCTTTTTTAGTAGAATTCAAAATATATTTATTTTTTCGATATGTCGACTTCAATCTGAAGTCATCATCAAGAATCTACGAAAAGAAAACAATTAACATTTTTAAACATACATTTCCGTAGCAAAAATACGACTTACACATATGGATATGTATGATCGACTGAACAGAAATTATGACAACATAATTTTAGTAAAACAAAAGAGCGAAAAATATAAATAAAGATAAATCAAAAACTCCCGCGAATATAAACAATTTCATGTACCGCAAGTGTAAACAAAAAACATATGTATACAATAAAAAATGTGTCAACAAAAGTTAAAAATATATATATATGATTGTATGTACGTATTTAATGTATGTTATGCTCTCAGCATTGCTAGAGTTATTGTTCCAGCTTAAGTTTAGTGAGTGTGCTTAACTGACAGCAGCGTGATGTTGTTGTTTTAAGACCAAATTTCTGTAGGTTTGTGCACAATGGTCTACATCTGATTTAAAATTCATTTTTATATCATTAGGGGTGTTCAAAATGTGCAAGGTTTCTAAAATGAAGCGCTTATTATAATGTTTTTCATGTTCCAGAATGGTTACGTTTTCAAAATCTGGATAGTGTCCCGCGTCTTTGCAATGCGCAGCTAATGCTGTCTTGTTTTCTGGATTATTATTTCTCAATTTAATATTCGATTTGTGGGCGGAAAGCCTCGTCTTTAGTTTAAGTTTAGTTGTCCCTACATATACTTGTTCGCATACGTGGGACCCGTCGCCGTTGCATGGAATTTTGTACACCACGTTGGATTTCTCATGATTTGGTATTTTGTCCTTTAAATTACTATAAATTGGTCGTAGAGTGTTGTTGTAAGTAAACGCGATTTCATATTTCTCTTTGTCATATAAATTTGATCTCTTGATTCTTTCAGACACTCCTGGGATATATGTCATTGATTTATAAATTTTATCATCTTTCTCGGTTGTATTATTATTGGCGTTCGCTGTGGGATGTTTGTGAATCAGTTTGTTTATAAGGGACTTGGGAAAAGAATTTTGTTCCAGGGTTATTCTAATTATCACTATGTCTTTGTTGTGAAACATCTTATCACTTATGTTAAGAACCCTTCTTATAAAATTTTTCGCTGTGTTAGAAATAGTGTTGAGTGCGTGTTTGGAATTATAATTGATAAGTCTACCAGAAGCTGTTTGTTTTTGTCGTTCTCCGATTTTGCTAATTTTTATTGAGCATACATATAGTAATAAGAGTAACGTTCCTGCCAAATTTCATCATGATATCTTCAACGACTGCCAAATTACAGCTTGCAAAACTTCTAAATTACCTTCTTTTAAAAGTTGGCGGTGCCACGCCCATTGTCCAAAATTTTACTAGTTTTCTATTCTGCGTCATAAGTTCAACTCACCTACCAAGTTTCATCTCTTAATCCGTATTTGGTAATGAATTATCGCACTTTTTCGATTTTTCGAAATTTTCGATATCGAAAAAGTGGGCGTAGTTATTGTCCGATATCGTTCATTTTAAATAGCGATCTGAGATGAGTACCCAGGAACCTACATACCTAATTTCATCAAGATACCTGAAAATTTACTCAAGTTATCGTGTTAACGGACAGACGGACGGACGGACATGGCTCAATCGAATTTTTTTTCGATACTGATGATTTTGATATATGGAAGTCTATATCTATCTCGATTCCTTTATACCTGTACAACCAACCGTTATCCAATTAAAGTTAATATACTCTGAGAGCTCTGCTCAACTGAGTATAAAAAGGAGAAAACTGTGGTGTAGAAAAATTAGATATAACTACACCTTTTCCAACTGTATTTCGGAAACGAACAAATGAATATCAAACAAATCAATTGTATTTCAGTAAAGCTCAAAAGAATATCAGAAAAGTGTAAATGTAATGCAGGAAAACACAACGATCATTGATAACAAATCGATAACACGCCGATAATAGTTCGATAACTTTTTCATAACAAATCGACAACTTTTTTCATATCAAATAGATAATTTTTCGATAACAAATCGGTAGAACGCCAATACCAAATTGGTGTACGCTAATATCAAATCGATAAATTTTTGATAAATTATCGATAACTGTTTGATATATAATCAATAATACTGAATAAAAAATCGATAAAGTTTTGATAAAATATATATATTAATATTTTTATATCATTTCCAAAAGTCGTCTATATTTTGTGTGTGCTACGTATAGATGATTTTTCAATAAATAATCGTTAAGTTTCCGAAACCAAATTTAAGAATTTTTGATAAAAAATTTATAACACGGCCATGAAAAATTGTTGGCAATCCGATATCAAACCGCTACATTTGCGATAACACATCTATAATTTTTAGTAACTTATCGATAACTCTTCGATAAATAATCGATAGCAAACCCATAGCTAATCGATTAAGAATTGATAGCTTTTTATAAACAAATCGAAAACTCGTCAAAACTTTTGATAAATAATCAATAAATTTTCCATGATAAATCGAAAAAAGTGAGTAGTTTATTGAAGACCCTTATTATTGATATCTAATTTATAACACTTTGATAACAAATCGATAACTCGGTTATATCTTGTCGATAAAGCACCTATTACAAACATATAACGTACCGATAAAAACCGTAAGCAGTTCGAGAACAAATTGATAACACACAGTTCGGATTTGATTCTGGGGTTTTCCTCTCCCATATTTCCCCTTTTCCCTCCAGACTTTCAATTTCGCTCGATCTTTTTAAGTGACATGATCCATGCGCCATCTTCAGGAATTGTTCCTCTTATGTTTGATTGCCAATGAGGTTCAAAGATTCAGCTATCTAACTTTCCTGGTAAATACTTTAAATTTCATAGCAAGGCTCCATCGGGTTTTAACGAATTTTTCAAACATCTTGATCCGCACCTTCTGGTGGATGTTTTTTTATCTTGCATTATCACAGAGGTCTCAACTATTTGCAATGTTTAAAGCTGACTAAGAATTGCAATACACTAAAATTCTAGATTAATACAAGACTTAGAAACGTTTTTTCTTTACAATGGTTTTCTGAACTATACTCCTAGTTTGCTGAAAAAATCGTTGTAAAAATTTCCACTTCTAGGGGTGCGAGGTGAACGCATTTACTCAGATAGCCCAGCAGCGCTTATGACGATTACCCAATCACTACGTCTAAGATCATCAGAAGCTGCAAGACGCAGCTAACTACGCAAACCTATTTTTTGTATCCTGGCCACAGGAACATTGGCGGCAACGAGAAGGCAGACGAATTTCCAAAAGCAAGGGCACTGCTGGATGCTGCGGAGGCAGACGAGCTGCATCGTTGGCCGGAGCACTTCCGTCCATTCTCTTTAACATGACTCAGCCAGCGAAGCCTACGGGCTTTTATTCGCTGCACCATCTTCATATCTGTGTTAATATCTCCTTCGATGCTCGCCGTCAGCACCTTGAACAGGACCATACATTTTCCTGATAAATTTTCTTTCGAACACTCCAAGAGCCATATCAACTTCCTCCGACATCGTACATGACTCCGAATCAAATATAAGGGCAGGTAAGATAAGCAACTTTGCTTTTCTTTTAAAACGACTTTACCCAGAAATTAGTTCGTAAAAGGGGATTAACAAAGTGATTCGGTAACACTGTCTCATCTAAATCTCGGTATGAATTTCTAGGTTTTATTGTTATCAATGTTACAAGAGAGCAGTGATGTAAGTACGGCAATCAGTTCAAAAATATAAGTTTTATAGAGAAAGGTAGAATGCAGACAATCTCTCTCATAAGCGTCAAAGGAATTTTCACTTCTCATCAAGTACCTTAACGATAAGTAGTGTACTTATGAGTGCAATGATTATACATAACGGTTTATATTGTACTAAACAGCTCAATTGTATGCATTCCTTCAGAAATCGAGATTTTTGAGTTAGACCGCTTTCAGATCGAGGCGCGTGAGAGCTGAAATCTTTCAATCAAGGTGTGCATATGCAGTTATAGAGTAGTGATGATGTTTAATAAATGAATGGAGCTATATTTACGACTGGTCATGGGATGATACCCTCAGTTGGATGCTGTGCGCGTACTTTATAAGATCGCACTGAACAAGAAAACGGAATAAAGTTTAATTAAAAAAAATTTTTATTTTTAGACAAATAGTGTTCAATAAAAAAATTTGTATACATAAGTGGTTTAAAATTTGTAAAAAATCCGGTTAAAAAATTATTTATTGCAATGTTTAAACTAATTTTAGTAATATTTTTAATTAATTTTGGAATTCACAGAATTCGCTGTGCAAGCCTAGGTAATCAATAAAAACAGTTCTCATGAGTTAAATAAATGCAAAAATCTATTTGCATTTGCCAATTAAATAGAATTGCGTTGCGCAAGTTTGAGCTTTTTAATTCCTTATAAATATGCATATTTTATTTGCACCGCAAGAAATGATGATAGCAAAATTAACAAACTTCCTTTTGTTTGAATTAACAGAAATTCGATTAAATAATGCTATCAACAAATTTGTTTTGTTATTTCAACAGAAGAGAAAATCTTGATCTCAAGCTAAGAATATTCTGTAACAAGTAAGGAAGGTTAAGTTCGGGTGTAACCGAACATTACATACTCAGTTGAGAGCTATAGTGACAGCATAAGGGAAAATAACCATGTAGGAAAATGAACCGAGGGAAACCCTGGAATGTGCTTGTATGACATGTGTATCAAATGAAAGGCATTAAAGAGTATTTTATGAGGGAGTGGGCTATAGTTCTATAGGTGGACGCCATTTAGGGATATAGCCATAAAGGTGGATCAGGGTTGACTCTAGAATGCGTTTGTACGATATGGGTATCAAATGAAAGGTGTTAATGAGTATTTTAAAAGGGAGTAATCCTTAGTTCCTTAGGTGGACGCCGTTTCGAGATATCGCCATAAAGGTGGACCAGGGGTGACCCTAGAATTTGTTTGCACAATATGGGCATCAAACGAAAGGTGTTAATGAGTATTTTAAAAGGGAGTGGGCCTTAGATCTATAAGTGGACGCCGTTTCGAAATATCGCCATAAAGGTGGACCAGGGGTGACTCTAGAATGTGTTTGCACAATATGGGTATCAAATAAAGGTGTTAATGAGTATTTTAAAAGGGAGTAATCCTTAGTTCCATAGGTGGACGCCGTTTCGAGATATCGCCATAAAGGTGGACCAGGGGTGACCCTAGAATTTGTTTGCACAATATGGGCATCAAACGAAAGGTGTTAATGAGTATTTTAAAAGGGAGTGGGCCTTAGTTCTATAGGTGGACGCCTTTTCGAGATATCGCCATAAAGGTGGACCAGGGGTGAGTCTAGAATGAGTTTGTACGATATGGGTATCAAATAAAAGGTATTAATGAGAGTTTTAAAAGGGAGTGGTGGTAGTTGTATATGTGAAGGCGTTTTCCAGATATCGACCAAAATGTGGACCAGGGTGACCCAGAACATCATCTGCTGGATACCGCTGATTTATTTATATATGTAATACCTGCCAAGATTTTAAGTGTTTTTTATTTCGCCCTGCAGAACTTTTTCATTTTCTTCTACTTAATATGGTAGGTGTCACAACCATTTTATAAAGTTTTTTCTAAAGTTATATTTCGCGTCAATAAAACAATCCAATTACCTTACCATGTTTCATCCCTTTTTTCGTATTTGGTATAGAATTATGGCATTTTTTTTCATTTTTCGTAATTTTCGATATCGAAAAAGTGGGCGTGGTCATAGTCGAATTTCGTTCATTTTTCATACCAAGATAAAGTGAGTTCAAGTAAGCACGTGAACTAAGTTCATTAAAGATATGTCGATTTTTGCTCAAGTTATCGTGTTAACGGCCATGCGGAAGGACAAACGGACGACTGTGTATAAAAACTGAGCGTGGCATCAACCGATTTCGCCCATTTTCACAGAAAACAGTTAACGTCATAAAATCTATGCCCCTACCAAATTTCAAAAGGATTGGTTAATTTTTGTTCGACTTATGGCGTTAAAAGTATCCTAGACAAATTAAATGAAAAAGGGCGGAGCCACGCCCATTTTGAAATTTTCTTTTATTTTTGTATTTTGTTGCACCATATCATTACTGGAGTTGAATGTTGACATAATTTACTTATATACTGTAAAGATATTAAATTTTTTGTTAAAATTTTACTTTGAAAAAAATTTTTTTTTAAAAGTGGGCGTGGTCCTTCTCCGATTTTGCTTATTTTTATTAAGCGTACATTTAGTAATAGGAGTAACGTTCCTGCCAAATTTAATAATGATATCTTCAACGACTGCCAAATTACAGCTTGCAAAAGTTTTAAATTACCTTCTTTTAAAAGTGGGCGGTGCTACACCCATTGTCCAAAATTTTACTAATTTTCTATTCTACGTCATAACGTCAACCCATCTACCAAGTTTCATCGCTTTATCCGCCTTTGGCAATGAATTATCGCATTTTATCGGTTTTTCGAAATTTTCGATATCGAAAAAGTGGGCGTGGTTATAGTCCGATATCGTTCATTTTAAATAGCGATCTGAGATGAGTGCTCAGGAACCTACATACCAAATTTCATCCAAGATACCTCAAAATTTACTCAAGTTATCGTGTTAACGGCGGACGGACGGACGGACGGACGGACGGACGGACATGGCTCAATCAAATTTTTTTTCGATCCTGATTATTTTGATATATGGAAGTCTATATCTATCTCGATTTCTTTATATATGTACAACCAACCGTTATCCAATCAAACTTAATATACTCTGTGAGCTCTGCTCAACTGAGTATAAAAACGACAGACTGAATTTCTGTTAAAATAACGAATTTCGTATATTTCAACACCGAACGACTGTCGATTATATGCAAATGCATCAGCCACCAGCAAAAGCTACTTTGTACTGAATTTGCTATCGAGGGATAAAGTTCTCTCTGAGAAGTTATTTAAAATGCGTATGGGTTTGCCGGACTTCATTATACCAGCTCTCCGATCTCGGCGAGAGCTTTGATTTTCAAGTTCTTGGAGCAGATTAGAATATTTGGGAGCTTTGAAAGCTTTCAATATCTCAGGAGGAAGGACGACCGTTACAAAGCTCAGCGTCTTCGCTGCAAAGATAAACTGAATGCAAATATAAGAATATGACGCCTTTCACTTCTCTTCCACTCCACTTCACTGTTAACCTCAAAATGTTTTATGGAAAGCAAATAAGTTAAGCGGTCAAACCGTCCTGGTCTTCGTATTAATATAATATCCGTGGCAAACCTCTAACATCCTCCTTAACAAACCGGCCCCTAGCTTGTTTGTTTTATAAGAGTACTTTTGGTTTTTTCTATATTTTTGGATTGATACGAGTTGATGAACGAACACAAGTTGAATATACTAGTTGGGAAACTTAATTCCTCAGGTCCGGGCTGCTTTTGCATAATCATTAGAATGTTAATGAATATTGATGGCGGGGTTTGATATTGTTCATCTAGGGTTATAGATTTGTGCTCTGCGGTGTTGTACAAATTGTATACGCTTGAGCACACTCTAGCGGGGAGTTTATATGTGGCAGAGGATTTTTTCCTTGTTTCCTTTATGTTGTTCCTACAGCGTCCTTAGTATAATAAATAAATAAATAATATTAAACCCGCTGTAGACCAGCGAGACACTGATGCTCACTTTAAGTTAGTAGCAGTCAGCTTTGTCGGAGATTGGTCTATATGCGGTAGTAACGACGATTATAAAAATATGATCAGAAGTCAATCAAAGTAACGGCTAGCAGTTCTTTCTTGTGGCCCTGCTTGTTCAACTTAACCTAACGCAACGTGCATATAAATCTCATATATATATCTCAGTTGAGATTTTGTACTCGTCTCTAAGTCATGTTTTACCGCTAATGGCGCGGTTGAACGTTGTAGAAAAATCTCCCCTATATCACGCAGCGATTGTATTTCGACTTTGTAAGGTGGGATTCGTTGTTGTTGTTGTAGCAGTGCTTCGCCCCATCCAATAGGTCGGACCAATCACAAATTGTCATCAATGTCCTCTAACGGGAGTCCGAGGAAACTTGCTGTTTCAACAGGGGTGGACCATAATGAGAGAGGTGATAGAGGCGTTGGTTCCACATTACAATTGAAGAGATGGTTGGTGTCATGTGGGGACACGTTGTAAGCGGCGCATACATTTTGTATGTCGGGGTTGATTCTGGATAGGTAAGAGTTTAACCTGTTACAGTATTCAGATCGAAGTTGTGCTAGAGTGAATCACGTTTCCCTGGGGAGTATGCGTTCTTCTTCCGCAAGTTTAGGGTATTGCTCTTTGAGTACTGGATTCACTGGGCAATTCCTGATATAGAGGTCCGACGCCGTTTTATGGAGTTCACCAAGGACCTGCTTATGTTTTTTGGCTTCATACGGCTGTCTTCTCAGGTGCCGTATGTCCTCATAGTGCTTACGGAGATGACTCCTTAAGCCCCTGGGCGGTGTTGGCTCATCAATCAGATGTCTGTTGGGATGCCTAGGTTTCTGCGCATTAGCATTTAATTTCTTTCCCTTATTGGGAGTATTCTCGCCTCATTATGTAGATCGTGTTCTGGGGACAGAAGGCTTGGCGACCATATCGGGGACGCGTAGCATGCAATCGGATGGTCAATTGCTTTGTAAGTCGTAATGAGCGTTTCTTTATCTTTTCCCCAAGTTCTGCCAGCAAGAGATTTGAGGAGTGTATTACGGCTCTGGATTTTCGGTACAATTGCAGCTGCATGCTCACCAAAATGTAGATCCTGATAGAGCGTCACACCCAAGATTTTGGGGTGTAGGACAATCGGTAGCGTAGTGCTATTGACGTGGACGTCCAAATGGTCGACATTTGGGACGTCCATAATGTAAATAAGGTCGCCGATGATTAAGTCGGTGATAATGTCAGGTTTCGCGTGGTGAAGAAACTAAAGAGATGAGGGAGGTAGCCGTTTATTTTGTTACATAGCTCATCGATCTGTGGGCCTGATTCTGTGGCCATTATTGTGCAGTCATCGGCGTAGGAAACGATAGTAACTCCTTCTGGTGGCGAATGTAACTTTGATATGTAGAAGTTAAACAAAAGTGGGGATAGGACACCACCCTGTGGCACCCCTTGCTTAACTCTCCTTGGTTTAGATGTTTCGTTTCGAAATTGCACCGATGCCCGCCGTCCACCCAGATAATTTGCGGTCCACCTTTTATGACTTGGAGGAAGGGTAGACCCGTCCAGGTCTTGCAGTAACGTGCCATGGTTGACCGTATCAAAAGCTTTTGATAGGTCTATCGCAAGGAGTACTGTTCTATGGTGGGGGGTTTGTTTAAACCGCAATTTATCTGGGTGTTGATGGCATTTAGCGCGGTGGTAGTGCTGTGTCGTTTTCTAAAGCCATGTTGATGAGAGGCTAGTGGCAAATTTGCCTTGAAAGGGGGCAGTAAAATGGCTTCAAGCGTCTTAGCTACTGGCGATAGGAGAGATATCGGCCGATATGATTCTCCTATTTTAGCTGGTTTCCCAGGCTTTAGTAGCGGGACCACCTTCGCCATTTTCCATTTTTCGGGAATGACAAAGGTGGAAAGAGCCAGGTTGAAGACATGTGCTAAATATTTAAAACCCTCATTTCCTAGGCTGTTAAGCATCGGCATGACTATGCCGTCAGGGCCCACCGCTTTAGATGGTTTAGTTGACCGATGGCAACCTCAACCTCTTTGGCGGTGATGGTAATTGGGGACGCGCTAAATTTATGTTTGCGCGCGTGTCTGTTGGCCCTCCGTCTTGCTTTGTCAACCGTAGAATGCATTATATATTGTCGGCAAAAGGCGCTCGCGCATTTTTTCACATCCGACAGCACTTTATCGCCGAAGGCGATGGAAATTTGTCATTGTGCTTGGACGGATTCGATAGGGACTTTACGGTGGAACAAAGCTTACCCACACCGGCAGACATGGTTACATTTTCTTAGATGTTCCTCCCATTTCGCCCACCGGTATTCATCCACAAGCAATCTGATGTGTTGGTTTATGTCGCTTATTTGGGGGTCGCCGGGATCGACCTGTCTTATAACGTCACGTTCTCTCGCTAAATTTGCGGCCTCCGCCGGAAAGTGAGGCCGAATTTCGAGAATTCTTCCGGCGGGAATAAAGCGAGCCGCGACGTATTCAATGACCTTGCGGAAAGCACGTTCCCCTTGGCGAGCATCAGTCGGGATAGGGAGGGCAGCAAATTATAAATTATATTGTTTCTATTTTCCTTTTATAAAGTTCATGAAAGTGCGTTTTTCAGAGACGATGAAGTCGGCGGTATGCTCGAGCGAGATGAGTATTGGCAGGTGGTCGGGTGCCAATGTTACCATCGGCTGCCAGTTGACGCAGTTTACGAGTCCTGCGCTCACGATTGATATATCTGGCGATCTGTGACAGCTTCCTACCATACGAGTGGGGGCATCTCCGTTTATTTTTCAGAATGTCGTTTCTTCTATTTGATCCGCAAACATCTCACCTCTGCTGTGCGCCTGCAAGTTTGAATGCCATAGGTCGTGATGGGCATTGAAATCGCCTAAAAAAATGCGATTGTCGCCAGTGAGTAACGCACTAATGTTAGGGCGGTATCCACTGGGGCAGCAGGTGGCAGGAGGGATGTAGATGTTGATGATTTCTAGGTTTACATCGCCTGACCGGACAGATAAGCCATGACGTTCCAGGACATTTTCCCTGCGGCCGATGTCGGGATCAAATATATGATATTGCACTGAATGGTGTATGATAAACGCGAGACCGCCTCCATTCCCGATCTCGCGATCTTTTCTGTGGACATTGTACCCAGAACATGTGTGCAGAGCAGATCTTGCTGTGAGTTTAGTCTCTTGAATCGCAGCAATGCGTGTGTTGTGCCGCTTCATGAAATCGACTATCTCCGTGATCTTACCAGTTAATCCATTACAGTTTAATTGCAGAATTCTGAAGTGCAACGGGGGAGACGTCGCCACTCTATTACGGAGATTGTAGTTATGAGTGGCAAGGGCCGTATGAGCTGGAGGCACCATAGGGCGGGAGCAGCTGGGGGAACTAGTAGTGGCCTGCTGAGCAGCGGAGCTGCTGGAATGTCGTGGTGGGGGGGGGGGGGGGTGGCGCTAAGGCTCAGACTACGGGACGCCCTTGGGTGTGAACAGCAGGGAGCCACAAAAACTTTATAGAAATTACGGGGACGTCTGGTTTTAGGGTCTAGCCCTGAACAACCTGTCCGATGCAACCATCCCTTGCACGAGACACACTGACATGAGTATGACCGTTCTAAAAAGTTTCGTCGAAGGCTAGGGTAGTACTTAGTCAATCCATAGTCGAGAAGGCACCTAGTTGTACATAATTTTCATATTGGAGGGGACCTGTAACTGTGATAGGCAGGTAGGATCGTTGGACAATGTCCGGGTGTTGGTTGAGAGGCGGCGGAATATGGGGGATTCATTTATCGGTCGATGGACACCTTGCTGGGGTAATCGGTGAATGCTGTGTCATTTGACGGATCCCTACGGTTGCTGTAAAATCAGTGAACGGTGACTGGCTTTGTCGCAGAATAGTGTCCTGTTGACTCCTAGAGAGGATTACGATAGTTAGACAGGCGATAGGTGGCTATGGGTTGTGTTGGTCACATTCAATGAACCGGCGGGTCGGATAACGTATGGGTAGATTGGCAGATGTCGGTCAATAGAGTTGATGAATCGGCGAAGACGAATCGGTTGATCGATTTCCAAGCAGCCGGTGGTTGGTGGAATCGATAACCTCTGAGTTCTAGATGACGAATTGGTGGATGTCGGTGGATAATATTGGTAGGTCGATGGATTGGTGGATGTTAGTGGATAGGATTGTTGAATCGGGGACGCGCAGATGACTGATTTATTTGATCGATTTCCAAGCGACCTGTGGTTGATGAAATCGATGTACTGCGAGTCGGACTAACATATCGGTGGGTTAGTGAATGCCGGTGGATAGATTTTCAAGCAACTGATGATGATTGATATTGATGATACCAGTTAATTTATATGATGGCCTGAACCCATAAGTACGGGGACGGTGGACGCAACTGTGTCTGGGAGAAGGAGGCGGCAGGAACTAGCACCTTTCACGCCCAATCTCCGGACATATCAAAAAGAAGTGCGCTACTGAGGTCACCTATTGATCAAAAGTGGCGGGCCTGTGCAAGATAAGAGAATAACATCGGTTCACGCCAAGTGTTTGCGGTAAAGACTTCTCCAATCATAGGTCGCGCCTTCGATGCTCTATTAAATGCAAATTGTTTCTACTTAAAAATACTTAAGTCGTTATAAGCAGTTTCAGAAGTTGTGCACTGCATTTTGTCTGTGCATTCTCATTCGCTTGCTGATTGTTATAGTGGAGCCGTACGTATGTAGTGGTTACCATATATATAAATGAGGTGTGGTGCTGCTTTTAAAAACTTCTGATGTTACTGAAGACGGCATTACCACTTCTCTGACTGAGACTCTGCTCCATTATAAATTAATATCTAAATGTACCGTTTTTATTTCTTTTCTCGTAGCTCAAGAATACGACGATTATGAAGATTACTTTACCTGTAAGAATGGCGAATCAATATCCGAATATCAGGTATGTAATGGTCATAAAGATTGTACAGATGCTTCGGATGAGTTCGAAGCAGACAACATAATATCAAGTCCATGCTTGAAGGCGCATTGTCCAGATGCCGATGCTAAATGTTATTATGGTGCTTGCATACCATATGGAAGATGGTGCAATGGAATACGTGATTGTGCGGATGGTTCGGACGAGTGGAAATATTTTTGCAGCAAAAGCGAGTAAGTCCAACGAAGTAAATTTTATGTCAACATATAATACTGCTGTGGCACACTGCTTAGCTTTTTAATCTGCCTATTTGTTACACTCAGGGACATGAGTAGCCGGGAATCCAACATAACGAAACATTCATCCACTTGCTTGGAAGTAGTTATGTAAGACTGCAAGGCACGCAAGGCTACCTGGCTGTCTGAAATAATGCGAATACTCCTCGAGGTTAAGCCTCTTCGTTGACATTCTTTACCGCAGGCTTATATTGAATGGATATCTGCCTAAAAATTAGTGGGGCAGCAGCCCAATCGTATTGATTCCTTAAAGTTCAGCCCATAGATACCAAATCCCGTTTTTGATGCATCTGTAAACCAGACCTCAAAGTCATGGTCAGTATATGGAATCCCTGTTTCTCAAAGAGTACTGTCCACAATGGAAACTTCAAAACTCTTTAATTCTTATTGCTCTACTCTAATAGTCTTCGACCACCGAACTAAGTAAGCAAAGATGGCAGCTATAAATGTGCAGTATACCTTTAAGTAGATAGCCCCTGCTTTACCATAGAGTCGAGTGCTAGCGAGCTCTTATTTCCTTGTTTAAGGTAGCATTCCATTTAAACCGGAGGTGGTGCTACCCAGAGATGATTCAGGCATAGATAGCTTTCTTTTCGGGTAAGACGTACTAGGGAAGTTTTGTTAGAATTGGTAGAGAGTTCTTTGGTATTACACCATCTTTCTATGATGAGCGTGGCTTGTTGCATGCGATTGGATACTGTTTTCCCGGGCATCCCAGAAATTCTGATTAGTAGGTCATCTGCATACTCTTTATATGGCAAATCCATTGGATTTCAGTAGCCGAAGGAAGTCATATATGACTAGGGTCCACAAGAGAGGAGGATGTATCCTACACCTCCTTGAGGATATCCCCAAATGGCCAAAATTCACTCAGTTATCACTCCCTACCATCATACTGATTTTTCTTCTCTTTAGCACCCAGCGAATGATCATTGGGCTGTTATCTTTAATATTCACAGCTTGTTCGATAGCTTACGGTGTCGTGTTATCGAAAGCCCCTGAGATGTCAATAAAGGTGCAGAGTGCTACATTTTTAGATTCCAAAGCGTTTTAAATTTTTTCCGTGAAGCTAAGAATAGCTGTATCCGTGGATTTTTCTGACTGAAAGGCATATTGATTCCTAAACAAAGGGATCTTGTTTAGTTTGACCTTGCTAATGTGCCAATTTTCTCCTTACACCTCAGGAGAAATCATACAGGCGATATGAAGCGGGCAGTTGCCCTCGTTCCCCTTCTGGCTTTGGTATGAATACTATCTTAACCTTTGCGCAGCTGTTTGGAATGTAGACGAGCGGTAGAGTTACCTTATATAAATTGGATTAGGTTGTGGCTATATGTATTATTCCCAGCTGTACCAGGCAGGGATAGACTTCATCTAGTCCTGGTGATTTAGATGCGCTAAAAGTAGACAAAGCCTACTGCATTCGCTTGAGACTGATGAGCTTTCTTACTAAGCTTTTTTCGTTGCCAATAATGATCGGCAGACCTCCTATTATATGTCAATGTTGATGGCCTGCGAAAAGTGAGTTTTAAGTAAGATCTTTAATGTCCATTCCGGCTGTTTAGTGTAGCTCCTTTTCAGAGTAATAATTGCATATCCGTGATCGCTTAAGTGTGTCGCTGTTGAAAGATCAATCACCTCCTTAAAATGTTCTTTCCAGGTAGCCTTCCCCAATCTCCTAAGAGCTTTGTTATATAATGTTATAGCTTGCCATCTCAGCTGTCCAAGCCGTTTGTTCCACCAAGGCACTCTCATTTATAGCTCTTTTAATGTCTGAGTGGAGCTATCTAGCATCCTCTCCAAGTTCCTGGGTCGTGGCTATGGGTCACTGTGAGCAGTTTCTGGCATCTTCAATAATGAAGCGAAAGAATTATGTCATATTGAGTATTATTTCACATCGGACTTACAAAAGAGAAAGATCTCATTTTGGTCTTTGGAAACACAATCAACTCTTCTTATTTTGATATATTTCTATATCTTTGCTTACTTTTCTTCATACAGAAACCCCAATGAGTTATCCTGTGAGTCCGGAGAATTTCTATACAAAGATTTCTTTTGTGATGGCAAGAAGGATTGCAAAGATGGCAGTGATGAGAGCTCCATATTATGCTCGTTAAGGAGATGTGGGACAGCACAATTTCGTTGTCGTTATGGCGGTTGCATAGATTCAGATAAAAAGTGTAATCGACGAAAAGATTGTCATGATGGATCTGATGAGGATGAGTTTCATGCTGGATGCATGTTGGAGTCATCAAATAGAATCTCAACTCCAACTATTGATGGCTGTACAATTCCATATGATAAAAATCATATTATATACAACGATAACGATAACGTTTACATTGAATCTGGTTATTCAGTGCAAAAAGATACGCGAATCTTTATAAAATGTAAAAATAATTATTCACTTTGGGCAAGCACAGACGAAGTTGTGAGAATTTGTGGAGAAAACAATAGATGGGATGCAGATATTCCAAGATGCTACAGTAAGTACAAAAAAATTGAAGGGTGCTATGACATAGTCTCAAGTGACTTAGCCCCAAGTTTTTACTTGGGATTATGTCAACCCTACTGCAGAGCTATAGTCGCAAGTTTTTTACTTAGAAAATAGAGAGATAGAGATAGTGGAAGCGGTTGAGGGAGAAGGACAGAGAGCTGGAGGAAGAGACGAAGACATATAGACAGAGAAAGCAAGGGGAGAGAAACGAGGAGTGAGAGACACATTATGAGAAGGAGGAGCGAATAAAAAGAAGAAGAAAAGACAGAGCAGAAGAGGGAGGCGGGATAAAAGGTATAAATGTTTCTCAAAAGTCATGCAGATAGCAAAGAACAATGTCTGGCAGGTACCTAGCTAGTATATATATAAATAGGGTTTTTTTTGGCGCCCCTGTGTCGCTATTTGATTCCCAAACGTGTCGAAAGATTTAAGCCAAAAATGCACACAAACTGGGAACTTTACTGGTTTACATTTTAATAATCAAGAAGAGTATTAAGGCAGTCGCGAAAGCATGAATAGAAAAGGCAAATGGAAAGGGGGTGAGGAATTTAGGAAGGAACAAGTAGGAAAAAAGGGTTTCCCACTGGAACCTAATCTCCTACATCACGCACAATTGTCAGTACATTGAACCGCATTCAGCAATATGTGTATCGTGCACGGTCCATATTTTTTATAGTATGGGCAGTTCGCCCAAGGACTTACGGGTCTTGTTCCTGGAAAAGTGGTATGAAAATACTTAAGAAAAGGATTTTTAAATATGGTATATATATTATTGGTAGTTTGCGTTTTTAATCTAATCCATTCTATGGGGGAGCAACAGTGTTCGGTTAAAGTGGTGTCAGTTGAACGTCGACATGCATGTTCGGTCACTTCAATAATGAGTTTGGTTTGCCAATAAGTTCCTTGGTACACTTTTCTACAGTACTGCTACTCCACCTGTTGTTACCAGCATCAGATTAACTTTAAACTCTACTCGCCTCTGCTCTGTTATTGTAAATTTAATTTCCTTCTTCGACAAAAAGATGTGGTCGTTGGCGTATAGAAATCGATTTACCGCTTTCTTTCCATAACTGCAAACAATACGACTCAGATTTCTTAGTGTATGGTTCTTCGACAGTCTGGCGGAGCTAAGGAAGGGGAAGATTTTCCTGGTATGTACATAGAAAATGCAAGTTCTTATTTTGTTGGATATTAAATAGTAGCTAAAAGTGTGCCGCCTCCCGGAACCGAGCGAGTAAAATAACAACGAAAAAAAATGTGTTCCAGCGAGAAGCTCCCGTGTACGCTCTCTCTACCTCTAATCACACAGGTTGCCATGTTACGCTTCCAATATATCTTAAAATGTTTCTGCTGTAATGCTGCTTTCAGAAGCATCACAAGTATTCATAGCCACATCCAGTCCCTCCAGCTTGATACACTTCATTCTTAAATGAATTAACGAAAGAAACAAATTGGGAAGGTCCCCAAGCCGCTGGATAACAGCTTTTGTGCTTCTCAATCCTTATTTTATGTACTGGAAAGCGATGAATGCAAGTAAACGCGATTCTGCGGCCAAAGTGAAAGCTCCTTGCCAAAGCGTGTAGTTTCTGCGTCTCACCGTTCTACATCCGGCGGTAATTTTGGCATCCCTCCCAGTTTCCACTAACAGCTTTGGCAAGCCACCTTATCCGACTACTTTTCCTGTCACCGTTAACGGTGCAATCATTAGTTAATAAATTGAGTGAGCACTACCTCGGCTTTGGACAGTATCCACTTTATTATACTTCCCCGCACACTTTAAAAGTGCTCCGGTAAAATTATTTATTAATCAAGGTGTGCCACAGAGGTCTTCAAATTATTTCGTGAGCTACCGCAATGGGAGCTCAGTCAGGAGTATACTTAAGAAGACCCACGATTAACTTACACAATTTCACTCTGCATACTATAGACAAAACTCCTATCTGTCCAAAGTATATCGCGACCGACCAAAATCTTCTCTAGTTTTTTATCTATCCTGAAGAAAGAAATAGCAAATAAGAGAACACAAACTATTTTCAAATATCTTCCAGAATTCTGCGACACTAATATTTTAACCCGAAGCATATCAACGAAAGTCGATTGCAAATATCACACAGCTCCGGTGCTATGTAAAAGGATAATACCGAATATGATTGCGGAAGTTAGCTGTGCTGACAGCTACGAAAATACGGTAAGGTGAGTGTGTGTGAATGAAAGGCCTAATTTGAGTATCGAAAAAAATAACACATCTTCTATAATTTCAGCCGTGAGTCAACAATCTCGATGAGGTGTACTTCCAGTTTCAGTTGGGATAGAAGGAAGATTAATTGTCAACCGATTTGCGGCAAAACTGAAACATTGTCAGACCCAACAGCTTCAGATTCACCATGGCATGTTGGTATCTATGCACAATCAATTAAAGCCTGCGGAGGAACCATAATTTCACCAAGACTAGTAATATCGGGTGAGTCTAAATTAAAATAGAAAAATTAAGTTTTATCAATTAAAACCGAATCACCCAAAACACCATCTGAATTGGTGAAAACGTACGCTAAAAATGGACTACTAGAACGCCCGGTCTCTTGTGATGTAGAAGAGGCGCATTATTGCTTCAGCATCGCTAAGACCCGGTGCAGTAGTGGATCCGTTATAACATTTTTCTGAATATTGAGAATGGTCTTGAAAATGATCATTTGGACACTTTTGTCCATTGTGAGTGCCTCAGGGAGTGCCGCGTGGCGACACATTCATCCAACCAGATGACTTCTTAGGATTCCTCAGCGAAAAAACCTGATTTCTCTGATAAACTTAATCAGCATTGGAAGCCAGCCTTTCGACATAGGCAGAGAAAGTGATGAATCGACTCTTCTTTCTCGTCATTCTGACAGCTTCTGCAGATAAAGCTTGTTGGTATGCGCCACCGTCGGAACGTTGGTGCAATAGCGCAATGACCTAAGATAACACCCTTAAGTACACTCATTGCAGATTTGTTTAGCTCGAGAAGCAAGCTAGTTCCTTTCCTATCCAAACATGGCCGTAAAGACCTTGAGACCTTACAATCAACCCGGTTGATCCACAGCAAGGCCGTTGCCCTTATCTCGTGTTCTTCGGTTTTTCTTAGGGGATAACCCAGCAGTTGACTTTCGGAGTCGGCATAAAACATGTAGATTTCGTCCCGCCAATTTGTAGGAAAAAATGAAAAGAGAGTATGACGCATCTTGAAAGTGAACCTTTACCCAAATCTCAACGGAGGGGAGTCGTGCAAATTATTATTTTTTTTTAGCTATGCCTCTCGACCAAAATCCAAATACCGTTCGTGGTTCATTGCGCTAGGCTTGGGACTTACGAAGTAAAAATGATTTGCACTGAAACATTAGAACAAGCCTGGAATGAGAACTGATGATGAATACTGAAAACGTTTAAAGGGTTTTGATTTTAAAGAACATGATTTGAGGGCATGTACCTCAGTGTTCAAGCTCTTTCAAGGAAAGGTAGATATGCCCGGGTTGGTTGATGTTCTCTTCAAGGCAAAGGCCGACATCATCACTATACAGGAAGTACGATGAAACAGGCAAGGCAAGAAGAACAATGGGGCTTTGCGAGGTCGAGTTCGGTGGCCATATGTACAAAACAATCAGTTCGGAGGTAAGGTGTTGGTTTTGTGGCGGGTAAGTAACTTCGCCGCCAAATAATTTCGTTCACGGCTGTGAACAAGCATCTCGCCTATATCCGCATTATGCCGAAGTTTTTTAGTATCTCGTATATATGCGCTTACGCATTAAAAGACGATGCGGAGAAAAGTATTAAGACTCCTTTTGTGTGAAATGAGGAAAAGCACAAGACGGCTGATTTAAAAATCATGTTGGGCGAATTTAACGCCAAGGTGAGCAAGGAAGAGGTCTTAAGTCCTACAGTCGAAAAATTTCACCTCCACGATGTAACATCTCCCAGTGGGTTGAGGTTACTGGTCTTCGCTGGAGCTCGAAGTATGGTCACTTGCAGTAATAAGTTGCAGCATAAAGAGAAACACTAAGCAACGACGGCAGTTATAGTTGTTGTTGTAGCGATAAAGACACTTCTCGCAGATTTTTTGGAGTCCTATCAATATTGGTGATCCTTTGGCGGCCATGTATCCTGTAATTTCCTCCAACAAACACCACTGAGGTGCTAGCCCGACCATTCCAAGAACGATTAAATATGATCACAATGAACCTCCATTGGCCATAACGCCCCTTATTTCTAGTTTCATGAAGAACTAGTGGTAGCCAAAGCCAAATACATTCATATTTGTAACAGGATTCAGGTCGCATAGGTGAGTTTGACAATTCGGTAGTGGAAGCTGTGAATTGCACTCTTCAATCCCTTGAGATATAAGCTCATATCGCTCATCTCCGAATGTTCAATATGTATGAGGTATATGATTTGAGATCGAATTCGTTCAAGTCGCAGTTCCAGTATCTTGTATGTGTACAATCTACGAGGTCCACATATTCACTCGGACTCCTATCCTGTAGCAGCCAAGGTATGTAAATGCGTCTGTGCAGCAAAAAAAATGCCCGCAGTAACACGAGGAAAGTTTTCTGTTCAAAAGCTGCTCATGAAACAGACAACTGATTATTACTTCACTGGGATCTCTCTCTCTCTCTCTTCGATCCGAAAATGTGACGGAGCAATCGGAGCGCTACGTATTGAGAGCGCCCCTGATGTTAGCACACCTATTTCCAACTAACCTGCATAAACCGATGATACGATGAGGAGTGTTATATTGCCTCGAAAAAAAAGCAAGCTGCAATAGGCCCACGCTGCGTACTATTGCGAAAATGCGCGGTATATTTGAGCGTTATCCTGACGACGCGGAGAAGAAAGAAAGATGCCTATTTAGAAGGGGAAAACCATGAAAACGGCGTGAGTGTGTGGAGCTACATATTGCAGATGACGGAAGGTTTCAAGACCGGGGCAGACTCCTTCCCTCCGGAGGTAAAGGAGCTTAGAAGAGACCCAAGGCAGGTACGCCTGTCATACGGGGCGATCAAAATACCCTATAACCGACAATGAAACCATCAAAATCGATACCTTTCCCTATAACCTTCGCGGAGTGATAGCTACAATAACAACTACTCCTTTCTCGGATCGACACGTTTTACCAGCTGGAATAACTGGCATTTGAATTGTTACAATTTAAATTGTTTGCTTAAGCGAAGCACAGAAATGCAAACATATCTACAAGTAACTACATGCCAGAAGTGATATAGGGTGACTAGAGCTGTCACTACCGTTTTTTCGGGTCTCATTGTTGGCTGCGGAGTTCGCCAATCACGAACTTCATCACCTTCTAAAATGTCCTCATATTGGTTCAATTCTTTTCTAATGATCGGCGTTATATGAAGAATATGCCAGTTTTTGTTTGAATATTTCAGCTAAATCGGGTTTAGTTTTTGTTAAAATATCCCTTTTCGTTTCTTTTACAGCTTTGCATTGCGTTTGGGATGAAAATGAAGAAGTACTCCCAGTGAGGCTTGTACAAGTTTTGGTTGCTGGTGATTCAAGAAATGGAAGCATAGAGTCTTTTATGAAAAATGTGTCAAGGATAATTGCTGATAGGTAAGCGCGAAGTTTTATATACATTAATATCTTAGGGTGGGTCAACTCATAAGGATCGATTACTTTTATTTTTTACAAAAAATTTACAAATTAACAGCCAGTTTAGAATGGCTATATGGGGGATAACCACTACCTTGGTTTCTGACTTATGGAGTTTAACCAAATTCAATAGCTATGCGATTATGCTCGAAATCGTGTTTATGCCGTCACTATTTTTAATTCTGAAGAGATCATGAGAACTACACTGCACTCATAGGAATTACGTCGAGTCCGACAGCTTCAAAAATATAATGTTTATTTAAATTCTAGCCTATACCCGCAGCCCAGTCCGCACGAACAAAAAAATATAAAATTATTGCGATATCCTTCGATATGATCTTGAAAATAGTTCCGAAAGAGTCCAGAAAATAGTCCTTAAAAAGTCCGGGAAAGATCCCGATCACACAATCTTGAAATTGTCCTTAGATTAACCCACAACGATGCATAGAAGAAAGGATATCCTAGATTTCTTAAAAAGGTGGGGTCCAATGCTCCCCTGATATATTTTTTACGAAATGATCCCTAAATGGTCTTGAAATACTTTCGAAAATAATCTCGAAATGTTCCGTCGATAGTTAAAAATATTTCGTATCAATCCTTTTGATTTAATTCCCGAACAGCTTTGAAAACATTTCCGAAACGGTCCGAAATAGTCATGAAATACTTTCGAAAACAATTCAAAACTATATGGAAATAATCTCGAAAGAGTCACGAAATGGTCGCGGTGCTATTATTACAAAACAAGCCTAGAAATTTATCCGAAACCGTTCCAAGAAGATCTTCAAAATTTGTAAATGGTCCCGAAAACGTCTTAAAAAATCTTGAAATAACCCCGAAATGTTTTCTGAAATAGTCCTGAAACGGCCCCAAAATCCTAAAGTAATAGGAAAATAGTCCCGAAACGATTTCGAGAACAATCCAGAAACCGTTATGAAATAATCGTGAAGTAATTTAGAAACAATCCAGCAACAGAATAATTCCGAACACAGTCCCGAACTTGTCTATATAGTCCCGAATTCATCCCGGAAATTATCCCGAATAGACCCAAAATGGCCCTGGATCATGATTCCAAAAACAATCCGAAAATTATCTCTAAATATCCCAAAATTGATCCCAAGTAGTCCTGTTGTTATACAGAAATAGGAAATAGGCTGAAAATAATCTGGAAATGATCCCGGAATGATTCCGAACTTATTCTATAACAAGAAATTTAGCAATTTTCTAAAATCACTTTTTTAGCTAACTAATTCCAACAGTGATAGCAGAAGCACAAACTAATTGACTCAAAAAGTGATAATGCTCAAGGAGAATCTACTGGATATATTTTTATTAAAGGCGATAGTCTCTCATACCGTTATAATCTCGAAATGATGAAAAGAGCGACACAGAAATTGTTCCGAATTTCCGAAAAAATATTTAAACAATTTCGAAATAGTTCCGAAATTATCCCGAAACAGTTCTTAAGTAGTCCCGTAATTTGCAAATCAAAGCCTTGATTTGGGCTGCAACTTTCCCCTTAGCATATTCTTACAATTGTCCTACAAAGATATTTGCTTAAGAAAAAATCATTCCATCCATTTCTAAAAGGTTTAAAAATTAAATTTGCTTTTGTTGTTTGGCTTGTGTGCTTAATTTCAATTTCAATTCAATTTTTTTTAAATTTTATTTTAATGCAGTTTTAAAAATGAATTCAAAATACATCGATCACAAAAAAAAAATATTTTCATTTTTGATTTTTACGTGCTGTGGGCAATGATGTGTAAGTCGTCAGCTGTTAAAAAGAATGTGCTAAGTCAACCTGTCAATAATATCAATCTGAATTACTAGTCATTTCTTTGTGCGCGCATTTTATTCATTCAGTCTAAAATTACATGATTTGTTGTTTCTGTTGTTGTATTAACGATAAAGACAATCCCCGAAGGCTTTGGGCGGTGTTACCGATGTTTATGGTCCTTTGCCGGATATAGATCCGGTACGTTCCGGTACAAAGCACTATTAATTTACTAGCCCGACCATCCCGGGAACGATTTATATGACCACATTAAACCTTCTAGGCCATTCCGCCCTCCCCACCCCCTAGTTTCATGAAGAACTTGGGGTCGCCAGAGCCTCGGCTGTCAATGAAACAGGATTCGCCACTGGGTTGGAGAAGCTATATATTGCGCTGGAAACCCCTTGAGAGGGTTGCGAATAAAACCCATTGAAATTGGTTTCACCCAATTGAGACATGCTTTTGGTGTTTGATAAATGCTTTGCGCTGACCATAATCTACTTCAATTCTTACATGTCGATAACTACATGCTTTCTTACAGACTAGTTAAAAATAGAAAACAATTCAAGCTGGTATTAAAATTAATAACACTACTGAATCGCTAGATGTATAGTCCTAGTTATGGGCTCATTCATAGCATAATTTGTTTTATGAGTTATTTCGATAAATAATCTATTATGCCGAAGATCACGCAGCGGAATATATGGAATGAACAAAGTAGATAAATCAGAGCAATTTATGTTCAAGTTTATTACATTATAGGCAAGCATGAGTGAGATACAAGTTCTTCTGTCGTGCAAAGCCTGAAGACCAAGCAATTTGTGCCTGCTGGTATACGATGGGAGGCCGTCTGGCCAGTGAAGCATACGTAAAGCAATTTTTGTAAACATTTTTTGAACTTTATCAATATAAGAGTTAGATTCATAGAAAGGATTCCATATTATTGAGCAACATTCAAAACCACTTCTGACAAAGGATATATAAAGTGCTGTCAACGTCATAGGGTCCTTAAAGTCACTGGTGTTACGTCTACTGAACCCAACCATTGCAACAAATTTTTAAACAATTTATATTTGTATTTGTATTTATTAGGCAATTCATCCCAGCACAACAATTTGGCAAACATTATTTTATAGTGCTAGTCGGTAAAAGGCATAAAATAGGAACAATTTAAACTTAAAACTTAAAGCTAATGATCATGGCTAAGAAAAGGTTACAATAAATAATAAATTTAATAAATAATAAATAAACGAATGATAGAGTACATTTGCTTAGAACAAATTAGTATTTTAATTGTCTAGGTTATTATAGAAACTTGTTAATTCTTTATTGAAGAGCGGAGCATTGCTTATAAGCCTAAGTCTAGAAGGGAGCGAGTTCCAAAGGCGTATGGAAGTAATGAAGAACTGGCGATCAGATATTAGCATACGATATCTGAAGTGGGTAAGGAGAACAGATCTAGACGACTGGAGAAAATTTAGCCTCCGATACAGATAGTCAGGTCCCTTCATATATATTAATTTATGTAGCGTAGTGAGCGTTTTTAGTTTAATAAGGTTATCGAAAGAAATGTTTAGCAACCTGTAAGCATGATGAGAGACGTGGTCAAATCTTTTCAACCCATAGACGTATCTAGCAATGTTGTTATAAACAACATTAAGTTTCCTATTACATACATAGTCACAATTAGAGTAAATCTCACAACCATAAAGGAGCGCAGGTATTAGGTACGCTTTTGCTATTAGTAGACGAATATGTAACGGAGTAAAATATTGTGTAAGCCAGAGTGTACGAAGCATCCCATACACTTTTCCCACTGTGCGGAAGATGTGATCTTTCCATTTCAAGGTTTTGTTAAAAACTACACCTAGATTTTTTGCCGTGTCAACGTATTCTATAATAGTGTTGTCTAAAATTAAATTTTCCATTCCACTTTTATCTAGTGACCTTCTATGAATGACTATACATTCGACTTCTTAGGGTTAAGACATAAGCCGTTCATAGAAGCCCACGTACCAATTTGACACAAATCGTAATTTAAGTTATTAATACATGAACTGGTACAATCACTAGGACAGCACATATACAATTGTACGTCGTCAGCATAAATGTGAATATTACAATACTTGAGAATACCAGGCAAATCGTTTATATACAAAAAAAATAACAGGGGACCAAGGATTGAGCCTTGTGGGACGCCTCTTAAAACACTGACGAAGTCAGACTTTCTGCTACCAATACTTACTGCCTGAGTTCGGTCGGCCAAATACGATCTGATTAGGGCTGTTGCACAGTTGGAGAAATTAAATAGGTTGTCCAGCTTCTTGCAGAGAACGGTGTGGTCAACCGAGTCAAACGCTTTTGAATGGTCGAGAAGGGTTAGGAAAGCAGTAAACTTTTTGTCAACTTGTTCTCGAATATCCTCTATCACCGATAGGAGCGCCGTTTTACAGCTACGATTTGAATTGAATCCAGACCGGGAATCTGTGAGAAGGTTATTATCCTGCACATAAGTATTTATCTGGCAGTGCAAAATTCGTTCGACGAACTTGGAAAGGAAAGGCAGAATAGCTATAGTTCTATATTCCTTGTTTTGCTTGGGGATTGGGATTACCTTAGCAACTTTCCAACATTTGGGAAATACACAGGACGTCAGCACAGAGTTAACCAAGTAGGTTAAGTGAGGAAGGATTTTAGGAAGAATCATTTTTAAAAATTTCGGACATATACCATCGAACCCCATAGCATTAAAATTTACTGAAAGAATGGCTTGAACGACATCTCAATCATCGACACTAGCAAACTCAAGAGGACCAAAATCAACATTAGCGCGAATACAATAATTGTCAGCACATATATTGTCAGTTGAGATTGGCAGATTTACAAAATTTATATTTATCTCGTTAATGTCTACATCAGGGAGGACAGAAATATCGCATTTGGATTTTCCGATACCAATATCTTTAATCAACTTCCAGGTTTCATTCGAACTCAAAGCAGCACTAAACTTGTTATTATAAAATTTCTGCTTAGCTGACCTAACGGCTATGTTTGCAGCGATCCTAGCTGCTTTGAAGCAGTTGTGAGTAAGCAAGGTTACGCTGATGAATTAAGTGTTTTAGATTGGCACTAAACCAAAGGGGTATTATTGTGTGTAGCAGCTTTGAGTTTCACTGGCACATGGTTGTGGAAAGCCTAATAATATGGTTCTGTAGGAATGATGCCTCATCATCGACCGATGTCAGCGTACGAATCAAGCTCCATTCGACCGACTCCACCGCTGCATTAAGGGAACTGTAACCTATGCTTCTAAAATCACGATACGTAAAGGAACATTGGATGTGTGACATTTGAAAGTTGTAACTAAGAAATATCAGATCGTGTTTTGAAAAGCAAGATGCCGACAATTGATCGTAGTGGAGCAATTTCAGGGGATCATTCACAAAAAATAAATCCAGCGAAGAAGAATTTGAGTCAGTAAAGTGTGTAGGTGAAGTTAAATTGGTGGGAAAAAGTCCAAGAGACTCCATACTTAGCTTTAGAGTTGAGTCGACGAGAAGGTTGGAGTTGAAATCCCCAGCGATGATTATATTATCATAGCTTATAAGTAGAGGCTCGAAAAATTCAATAAAGCCAGAGAAGTCAACTCCACGATTAGGTCTGTATGCACAGCCGATAAGAAGCCTTTCATTATTTACAGAGAACACGTCTACGAACACATATTCGACAGAATCACTTAGACTAGCACTGCAGCAAAGTTTACAAGATAAACTACTTTTAACATATATAGCAACACCACCACCATGACCACGTCTATCAGTCCTGAAAAGTTGATATCCATTTAGTTGCACCAAATCATTTTTGTGACATGAAGAAAACCAGGTTTCGGAAATACATATAACATCTATATCAGAAACTTCAGATATGAATCTCAATTCATCCAGCTTTTTATATAGGCTTTGCGCATTGAGATGAATGACTTTGAGCCCTTTAGTACGTTTGCTGAATACGCGCAACAGTGTATGTAAGCAGTCTTTGGAACTAGACAACCTATAGGCTAGGACCATCACTATCTATGGAATATAAAGAATTCTCTGCGATGCGTAACAATAAATGAAGTCAATGTGACTAGAAAAAAGAGAGTTTGGAGTCAAAAATTACACCCAAGTCTTTACTCTCTTGATAGCGATTAAGAGATTTAGCATTTAGTTTGTAGATAATGTATGTGGCAGTTGTATTTATATGGAATAAGACACAACACAGCATTTTTTTGAATTTAAAAATAAATTATTGTCTGCGCACCATCCGGCAAAGAGTCCGGATCATAACAGTTAGAAATAGTTTTACAAATAAATAGTATTTTTTGTGAAATATATAGTTTTAGTGTTATATTTCAATCATTAGAGGGGAGGAATGATGGGGAAACATATTGAGTAAAAAGTGCTAAGTCAGGAGAAAAAAATTGTTTTGAATGCGGAAATTGTGCTAAGTCATAAAATAGCTGCTGGGTTCGCATACATGATTTTTGTTTATCTTTTTGAAAGCTTCTACACTCAAAAGTATTGCAACTAAGGTAACCTCATTCACAGTTGTGAAAAAAAAGGTTATTTCAAAAATTATTCATTTTTTTCGTCTCCTGTAAAATTCCTTAAAAGTGACTTAGCACATTTTCACATTAATCTAACGATATGGTTCTATTCTGAACTAATTTTTCTTCGAGTTATGGCTCCCGAAACATAAAAAATTGCTTAGTCATAAAAGGGGCGGTGCCACGCCCATTTTTTTAATTTGAAGTTTTTCCTATTTAGTTATAAATCCACTTGGGAAATGAAATACTATTGATATAAAGCTCTTTTTCGCAAAAATATAGCTTATTTTATTCGTCCACGACCCTTTTAAAAATCTTTTATATAAAAGTGGGCGTGGTCCTTAACATATTTCTTCAAAGCATTCCTTATAGTAAAGGCAACCTCTCTGCCGAATTTTGTTACGATAGGTTTAACGATTTTTGATTTATGATTAATAATATTTGTAAAATTGATTTTATCACAAGAGGGCGGTGTCACGCCCATTTTCAAATTTTTTTTCACATTTTTATCAATAGTCTCAATATCAGTCCACGTGTCAAATTTCAACATTCTAGGTGTATTATTTACTAAATAATCAGGTTTTTTGTGTTTTCCAAAATGTTATATATATAAAAAGTGGGCGTGGTTATCATCCAATTTCGCTCATTTTCAATACCAATCCATTCTGTACCAAATTTGGTGAAGATATCTCAATATTGACTCAAGTTATCGTGTGAATGGAGAGACGGACGGACGGACATGTCTCAATCAAATTATTTTTCCATACTGATGATTTTGATATATGGAAGTGTATATCTATCTCGATTCCTTTATACCTGTATAAAGAACCGGTATCGAATCAAAGTTATAATACCCTGTGTACAAGTACAGCTGGGTATAAAAAAATTTGAATAGGGGACATACAATTTTAAGAAATGAGCGTCGGATAAGGATTGTTCGCCTAGGCATAAGGGAGACGCGTGCCAAATTTAATGGCCATATAATTAATCGTTCTCGAGACATCGGTACCAAAGATCGATCCTAAGCATCCTTAAAAGGTTGCGAGGAGAGTTTCGCACCAGGCTGAGATCGCACTTAGACAATCCAGAGTTGAGTAGAGATCACACTTACTTTACAAGTGTATACAATCTTCTTGGTGTTTGCGTTATTTGAATCAGACTCATACACAGATGGTAGTGCCCAGTGAAAATACCCATACCCGTCTTTTTGGCGATCAGAGTAACTTTGTTTGTCTATGTTCGTAAGACCTGCACATAGTCTTCTATACTTTGCTGCCCTGCTTCTGGTTCCACGCTTTTCCGAATACGCAAAATAACCATTGCAATGGAATGGGCGGTCGGTGAATGGGTGGCAGATATCCACTATAATTGGTGGATGATTGTGTCGGAATACGTGTGGGCAGAAGGAGGTCTGAACTCAGTTTTTCAAAGAAAACTGCGCTTTTGATAGCTCTTATACTTAAGTGCAAAACATTTGCCTTTTAAAGTTGGATAAACACAATCTAGAGTTGGATAAACACTTTGAGAAGTTTACACCCTTGAAATGCTAGCATTGTCTCCATGTGTTGCGGCCATGCGTAGTGGTAGTCTAGGTATGATGAAGCTCGTGAAGTAGTGTTGCGTCGAGGGGTGCGCCTTCAATTTGTCATCGTAGTGTTAACGGTTTGTTACAGATATGTTAACATATTTCTAACTGTGTATACAAACTACATTGCGAAGTTCTTACACCTCTACACAATGCTAATAGAAATTCCATTTCTTCTTTTTCAGATCTACTGACAGTGATGTCGCACTTCTTAAACTTGACATTCCATTAATTCTGAGTAAAAATATTAGACCGATTTGCACGACATTTTCGTCTGCTGATATTTCAACCGGCGAATCAGGTTCTGTTAATGGTTGGCCAAGGCGGCGAAGACAAAATAAGGATTCTTTATTTACAAAAACTATGATAAAGACAATAACTCGTAACGATTGTGTTACTAAATTGAGAGATGTTCAGTTTTGTGTACGCCCAAGTGATCGCATGATCCAAAATTCGCATAATACGGGTGAATTGTGTCATGGTGACAGTGGTGGCGGAATTGTTGTGCATAGGAATGACAAATTCTATTTAATTGGTATTATAAGTTTTAAACCAAGTCTTGCATTTGAATGTACAACAACCGAACCAGTAGTTGCTACAGATTTTATAAAAATACCACAAATGTTGAAGGATGTGATTGAGAGAGATGTGGAGAGCCAATATGATGATTAACGAAAACATTAAGTGAAGAAGTTTAATTATTAAAGTAAAATAATAATCTATGTTATGTAAAAAATCGGGATAGTAATTAATGCTATTTCAATCATAAGCATAAATATAAATAGTTTTACCTAAAGAATTATGCGTTCTGCCGACAGGTTTTAGGTCGTCTTGTCCGTATCTGAATCGTGTGCTCTATACAGCGAACTATTTCATATCTATAACAAACCATATCATATTGTAACGAATTTATTTGCAAATCCTCTTATTTGCAATCCTCTGCTAAGTTCGAATCACTAAACTGTTGAATAAATAACTCCAATATTGAATAATGGAAAAATGGCCTTTATTAAAGTACTTCACAATAACACTTATACTTTGCTACTTGCTGGCTTAATAACCAAACTGATTGATAACTCAAATGAAACTCTACTATTGGCCGCCAGATCGCGTGCTTAATCAAACTGATTGATAGCTCAACTCAAACTGAATTACTTCTTACTCGCCTGCCCCGCTTTTATAGTTTACGCTGCATACTTCTAGGCTCTTCGATTTCCAGAACTTACTAGTTAGTTTCGGCTACAAAATCGCCAGCCACAACTACGTGCAAAAATTATTGCCCTCTCTTGTGACAACTGAGATAAGATATATGCATGTGTTTGTGCATTGCCGCTCCGCTGCTCGTATACGTACATATGTGTAGACGCAATTATTTATTCGTTTATGTAGATACATAATGATTGAATTATTGATGTGAATTCACGTCACTGCTTAACATCGCTTAGTGCTGCTAACATTCGTTACAATATGTAACAAAATGTTCTCAAAACTATTCCAAGATTTCCAGTAATAAAATTAAACGAAACAGAAAATCTGTTTCAATATTTAAATTATCAGTTGCAAGATTAAACTTCAGAGTTTTAATTTGAAACCAGATTATTTTAATAATTTCTATTTTAAGTGTTTTCACAGCAAATTCAAACTTCTTAGTTAAGTTTCAACACTCACGAAACTATACAAATTTTTGTAGGCGCATCATTCATAAGCCTTTTAATACAGCTTCTTCAAGGGTGCTGCCTGCTTCGGAAAGTTGCTTGTCACCCAATGGCAGTTCTGATAAAACTACCTTCAGTCGTCTCTGCTCGTTGTTGAGCGTTTGCCAAGACAGTAGCTGCCTTTTGTATGTCAGTTGTAGTCCCGGATGCGGTAGATCAAAAGTCCATGGTGATAAACGAAGCTTATATGTTGGTGCTGCACATTGGTGGTGCCGGCAATATATTAACTGTGGATGCAAAGTTGTTTAACCTCAAACTTTCAAATCGCTTGTTTGCCGCTGATGGGAAAAAGGTGTTGTGAAGTACAACCTACAGGCTGCCATATAACTGCAGCGTCTTTCAAGTGGAAAGTGTGACCGTGAAAGAAATACTGTTGTAAGCTTTCTTGAGCTCCAGTCGCTTCAATATATATATTGATAGTCAGACGGCGATCATCTCACACAGTACTTCATCAGGAAGTATCATGGAATGCAAAGAAGCATTGGAGAGTGCCTGGCACAGGCCAGATCATCCTCTTATACTGGTTCCCGGCCATAAAGAGATGGAAATTAACGAAAAAGCGAATGAGCTGGCAAAGGAGGCTGTAGCACTCGGTTAATTGACGATGGATGTCCCAATTCGTTTCGGAGAAATCGGTCAAGAAGGAAAGGTGTGAACAGAAGCCCGTGTATACACAATTCTAAGATCTATGGACACATACAGTGTATGAGGTATAACCCACATAACTACCCTTTTTTGGCGAATACTAAAAGGACTAACCGCAATTGCTACTTCTAGATCGGAAAGTTATGTTGTTTGTTGTAGCGGTAAATATATTCCCCGCATGTTTTGGCGTCTGTTTTCGATGTTGATGGTCCTTTGCCGGATAAAGATCCGTACGTTACGGTAAAAAGCGCCATTAAAGTATAAGCCCCAGCATCTCGGTAAAATCATGTTACGCCTATTAGCGGGAGCCGTAATCTAGCGGACGTAGGATACGAATACTGTGTATGCTCAAATATTGAAACTTGCAGCCCGCACTTTCTAGAACAAAAAACGCGTGTAGTATTGCTGTTACCTTGTATGTTTTGACTTAAACCCAGATTATTGTGTGCCAAAAACTGCACCCAGTGCAAGTTTCCGAAAAGTCATACCATCGAGATATTAGTGGAGAAGTAGACTGGGGTAGTAGACTGGTTCATGGATGGCTCGAAGTTGTTTGAGAGGGCTGAAAGGAAGGTTTTCTGTCAGGTGCTGGAACGGATGAAGATGGCTGTAGGGAATGCAAAATTCCCCTGGCCAACCGGCTGGATGTAGGTGGCAGGCCATCTGATGGAATTATTGGGTTTGAAATGGCTTTTAACGGGTCGCTGTCTAAAAGGAGTCCACGCGGCGCAAGGAAGGACTTATACAGGGTCGAGTTCGGTCGTATTAGACTTAACATTATTGCTGCGCAACGATTATATAAGTGGCTTACGTCGCCGCTTATGTGGTATTACAGAGATTAATGTTATCCAAGTGAGCTTCCATTGCTGGGCCGGCTATCACTCAAACTAAAATACATAAGCAGTTGTAAGGTTGCTGATACAAAATTGAATCATGCCGACCCAAGTTCAGGGAATTGCGCAATTATTTTTTTATTTCTTATACTATAATATCACATCTTTTGTTGAGTGAGGAGGCATATAAAACTAGATCCAGCATGCTTGTTAATACGGGCAATAAACCACATGAGTGAAAGAATCGTCTAACTCGCTCGAGGCCCGATTATCTTCGTAGAAATTGACATTAAAAGTGAGCACATTTCCACCTTGGCCATGTTGGTAAACTAAAAGTTTTTAGGTCATTCGCTGTTCGTTCGTAGTTTGACTGAAATATCTATGTTCAAATGTACACCGAGCAGTTAAACCACATTGTAAAAAAAAATAATTTTCACACAAAGCCACAGAAACACAAAATGCTTCAAACTGCTCAGGCTCCTTTCATACAGAAATTAATTGATTAAATCTAAAGTAAGGGTTTTCTGACACAAACAAAACGACTCGGACAAAGAAAACTACTCGACCTCAACCTCCAAATTCTCAATGATGAACTTCACTTAGCGCCTCGTATTATCCTGATAACCTTTCTTCATATAATCATCGGTCAATTCTAAAGGCCAATATATGGCAAACAAGTTGATGGATAGGCAAATACACAAAGCCATAGATCCCTGCACACTAAGAGCTCATTCGCATGCATGAGTCGTTATAACCAATCCATATCATATGAAGACCCCTAGATTGCAAAATCTACGAAGAGGTCACGATATATTTTACGAACGGTATGAAAACTCAAGCCTTAATTATAGTGCCAAGTATAGCATGCAAGTTTGTGGGTCCATGTTTTTGTATACACGCAACGATGGGGACGTCATATGACGCAGGGTCGTCATGTGATATTTTGTTTAAGGCCAAGAAAAGTCAGAGTGGTTGGTTGTACTGAAGCTAATTCATAACATAGCTTCTGAGAAAATGTGGATACCAATGCAAATAATGATATTTGAACTTTTCGTACATTAAGTAACTGAATGTAGCGTTCTTACAAAACACTCCTTTTTGGATCTCAGCAAAGACCCGTCTAAACAACCTAACTGGGTCTTCAATTGTAGGTACTAAGAAGATTTTTGCTGTATATAGAAATGATTTTGCGTCATCTCTTGTGAAACTTGGTTTGGAGACAAACTGTTTCAGCGTTGTACCATCTTCAGCGTAATTTTTCGTTCTGATCTGTTGTTGTCGTTTGTCTTATAACTCTAGTTCGTATGGTATGAGCAGGTATTGGCGAATGGGATGTTTGTGTATGCATATATATGTGTGTGTTATGTATTTATTCAGAAACGGAGGTGGCTAGCTGAGGCAGGTAAAAGTCAGTAGTTTAAGTCATTTAACAACAAAACCAAATGAATTAAATTTATTGCCTTTGATGCTTAAAGTTAGTTCGGACTTCTCTTAACATTACATAAAACGACTTTTAATAGAACCAGAAGCATTAAGCTACTCCTGGCTTGGGTGCTTAATAAAGTTGGTTACTGTATCCATTAGTTCGAGATCAGAAACGTTAAATGGGTATATTGGTATATTATAGGATATTCCGCGAAAAAGGGAAGGCTGCAACGCGTCCGATAGAATTAGAAAAATTTTCTCAAGAAGCTTCTTTGTCTCCTTGTGATATGTGAAAGTGGAATTTGAATGGTGCTTATGTGATTTGGCATCTTCAGCTTTTACTTTATTAATAAAATTTTACAAAGTCATTAACATAACATGGGATCCTTTAAATGATTTAAGCTATTCAAATTATTCCTTCCTTTCAGTCATTGGCCTTTGAATGAGCTTGTAGTTCGTAACTTGCTTTTGAAAATATTCTAAACATATAGATTGAGGTCTTTACATAGCAAAGTGAGCTGACTGAATCCGCAGACAATTTGTCATACTCCTAATTGATTAAATTGCAGGCAATGTTTCAGGGGCTATGCACTCTCAGTTCTACTTTCTGAACAGAAACTGCATATAAAGAGCTGTCTAATCCGACAGGTGTTGTCCTGCCCAAAATCCGCTCACCTTCAATTAAAAGTTATCCTTCCTCCAATTAATATCACTCTCTTTTTCATCCTGTTTTAGTTCATTTTATATTTCTCCTTCCTGCTCCTGTCCTCTTGTTTCTCTTTTCCCTTCCCATCTCACTATAATTGTCCCATTCCACACATACTCCCACTCTCATCCCCAATCCCCATGAGTCTCTCTCATTCTCATTCTTACTAACTATCACCCCATTCTCACTCCCCCTCCCACCCACACTTCAACTTCCATTTCCACTCCCACTTCCTTTCCCACTACCACTACCGATCGACCATCCATACCATCTCACTCCAACTGCCACCCCCACTTCCAAACTCCAATACTATTCGCGGTTATGCTCGTGTAGGTGTTTGTGCTGTTTGTAAGATTGCAAAGAGTTTTTGCTTATTTCCTGAAATTTGCCTAGATGGGTTAAGTTAATGATAACGGATTATCAGTGCAGCAGATCTTCTGATTTTAGCATGCCATATTCGTTTCAACTAAATGCTCTTATCAGTCTGCATTCAACGCATCTCCGGCGTGCATCGTAGTTCTCGATTACAGTGAAATTAAATTAAGTGGAAAAAGCTTTGTGAAGCAAATCAATAGAAAAATCTAATAAATTCCAATGTTTAAATACCTGAAATATATATTTTTCATAGAATTAGCAATATGTCATTTGGAAGCGCGTAAGTTCATTTATATGGTAAACATGATATTGAGCCGGCCTTTTGTTCAATTTTTTTCCACTTCTGCACTTGTTGTTTTGAAACTAAATAATCTGATTCTGTGGAAGAACGGATGGGATAACCAAGAAAATTTGACGTGATCACATCAAATACTTTAAAAAACTTTCGGATAAGGGCTAGTATTGGACTTTCAATATCTACAATACTTTTGAAAACCTAAACAGGGGAGGCGGCATATTGTTGGACCACAAATTTGATAATGGGGAAAGAAAGCGATGTCTCAGGGAAGGGGCATGATACAGGCGGGAGTTCATTCTCCCCTGTTTGGGTCATGCTTCAGGGCTTTGAAAGTAAGGGCTGCCAAGTGGTGGCTTATGTCGATGACCTGACAATTCTTGTCAAGGAAAATTTCTGAATACATTGAAGGACGTTTGACAGGATTACGTGTGTATCATAACTACGAGGTCCAAATCATGAGGAAAAATTTACAGCCCTAGCATAATGGAGCCCATTTCGCACACGAGGAAGTACAAGATTGCTGAATTTAGACCACCCTGTATTGGGGGGGGGGCTGTCATGGAAACTTAATGTGGAGGACAATTGTCGAGGGGCAAAGGGAAAACGTTGGGAGTTCTTTCCAAAGGTGGTATATTGGATGTACGATATGGTAGTTAAGCCGATTTTATTGGCATTCTAGTCTGGTGAAGGGCACAATACTATTTTTCCAGCTTTTCGGTAGCGATGATCAGGTGGTTATTCCAGCCATCGGTGGGGCCTTTGGTACGCCACCTTTACTGGCACTAAACGCAATGCTGAATCTGTATCCCGTTGACATCGTGTGCAAAATTGTCGCGCAAGAGTGGAAATACGGCTTCGTGACATGGCATATGAGCTTGACAATTATGCCAGCGTTATGATCGACTTCGACTTCATCCCTGGCAGGACATACTACGGTGCGCTGGCTTCCACTCCTGTTACCACATTCATCGCTCATATATTAAAGGATTAATGTAGTTGGAAAATAAGAAGAAACAGGAGTTTGGTGAAACTGAATTCAAACTAAATAGTAGGGTTTAGGGAGGAGTAATCTGCCATGAGCTCGGTACTAGCCGATGGTTTCAAATTAATGGAAGGGGTCGGGACCGCTGCTAACTGTGTCGATCCAGAAATAAGTGGATCCTATAGGCTACTAGATCACTGCAGTGAAGAAAGCAACAGAAATTCTGGAGGAAGCATACCTAAGCTACAGTCGCTTCAGTATTTATATTGATAGACAGGCGGCGATCAAGGCAATGATCTCAAAGAGTACTTCAACAAGAAGTGTCCCATAATACAAAGAAGCATTGGAGACACTTAGCACAGTCCGGAACATACATCTATACAGGGTTCCCCGCATTAGATAGAAGGTAACGAAAAGGCTGATTAGTTGGCAAAGGGAGGCGCCACACTCCACCAAACGGTCGTAGACTTTCCAACCTGTTTGGAAGAAATCAAAAGGAGACGGAAGCTGCATATGACCCATCAAGCAAGAAAGACGTGAAATTTGCTCATATCTCTAAACAAAGACGACTTAAGGCTCACGTTGGGCATAATAAGTGCTTTCTAGCGTCAGTTGCTCATAAGTTGAGTTCGGGACATGCGCTCGCGGTATCAAGGCTCCAGCTACCAAGCGCGGCAGAGTTGCGAGATATCGAAGCAACAATTAAGCTAGGTCCTAGAAAACTTCTAGTATTTGCAAAGAGGATGAAGTTATTCTATAACTGATGCATATTGCAATTAGCGCCGGTTGGCAGAGAGAAGGACGACTGGCGCGCCTTGTTGGACGGCCATAGCCGTTTAAACGGTTAAGCGCCAATTAAGTAAGTAAAATGCATATTGTAACGATTTTCCTTCATCCCTTGTCAAATTTGGTTTCAAGGCAAACCGGTTTTGGCGTTTTACCATCATCAGTGTCAATTTTCGTTCTCCTTCTGTTACATAAGTTCTGGACCTACTTAATTGTTTGGTTGTTAAATAAATTGTGATAACACTGTGGACACATTCGGTCTATGAAAGGCATTTAATGACTGCCTGTTTAATCTAATCTAACCTAGGTATAAGCTGAAGATGAAGGCCGCCCGTTCAATGGAGAGATTTCCAAATGGAGGTCGCTGTTACGAAAGATTCCGTAGAAGGGAAGATAATCGCCGCTGTAAGTTAGGGACTTTAACATTTACCCAGACAGTGAGGTGGCTTTAAAGCCGATTAGCTCTGCCACCGTGAGGTCTATGGCTGTGAGGGTTTGCCCTCCCTCCCTTGCGGTGCCATCTAACTACTTTTTATTAAAACTATCTGGGTGCCATGACTTAAAGATAACCCTGAAAACTGGCACGGATGTACTGAGCCTATCTGTTAGAGTAAAACATTTGGATCCCGCTGGCCACTTGCTCTCTGCTACTGGACAGGTGCGCCTTGAGCCAGCTTAGCAAACGTTATGTTCAAGCACTTATCGGAGCCATTAAAGTTTGCTAAAGCAATCTATCCATCGTTACTAGAGTGCTAACAGGGCACCGTCCAATCCAAATCCATGCTGTATGCCTTCACATATTGGACAGCCCCACTAGTGTAAGCTATACGGAGGTCAACGAGGTATAATCATCCAGTCACTTTTCGTTCAGTTGTTCAGCCTTTACGAGGATGAGGCGTAAATATTTCAGTCGAGACATATTCAAATCTCCGGTGGAAATTTCCAAGATCTCACATGGATCTACTACATAATACAGACGTCCTCACAACTTGATTGGCTGATATCTTAGCTCATACTTAAGTAACTCTAATATATTTCAGTTGCCTTCGCCACGAATGATACTTGGTCTTGTAACGAAGAAGAAACTATACCACTTAGTAAACTATGTGATGGAAATGTGGATTGCAGTAATGGACGTGATGAAACTGCAAAAGCATGCATCTACAATACCTGCAAGGATGACCAATATCGCTGCGCTTATGGTGGTTGTGTAAAAGCCAATACGAAATGTGACAGAGAAATCCATTGCATTGATCGCTCGGATGAAACGGAGTTTTTATGTGAATCTGATGAAAATGTATGGAAAAAGTTACAAGGATATTGGTGAGTCACTCACAAGAGTTAACTGTACTTAAAAGTAATTTATACATAATTAAATTTGAATTAGCACCGATGAAGAATATCAATGTCAGTCGGGTGAATGTATTGAGCTGATTACTTTATGTGATGGTAAGCCAGATTGTAAAGACGCATCTGATGAGACGGTCATCTCGTGTGCGCACTTGATTTGCCCAAATTACTCATTTCGTTGTGGTTATGGCGCATGCATCAGCATTAAGCAGGTATGCGACAATGTTTGGGATTGCACAGATGGCTCAGATGAATTATGTTCAATGAGTTGGAATGTTTTTAAACCTAAACGAGATCGTTCAAAGTTCCCACGATACTCCAATTGTACTATGCCATACGATAATGTACATCTGCAAGTCATACATAGCACGACGAACAAGGTTCTAAATTATCTGGATAGAATTTTACCTAATCATGAAGTGGAGTTTAAGTGCTCGCCCGGCTTCATCTTGAATGGTATTGATCGCTTAGTATGTAATATGGATAATAATTGGTATCGTCAATGGCCAAACTGTACAAGTAAGATTTGGGTAATATTTTCCAATGAAAAAAAAAAAAAAATTTCAATTTAAATTAAAATTTTCAGGACCAACCAATATTCCTTCTTGTAACTCAAATGAGATGGCTTGCGATAACGGTGATTGTATACATATGAAGCTACTTTGCGACGGTGTTAAAAACTGCAAGGATGGTTCGGATGAAACAGCTCTTAAATGTCTTAATCGTACTTGTACCTCAAGTGAATTCCAATGTAAATACGGCGCTTGCGTATCCACAAGACAGATTTGTGATGATGTGAGGCATTGTGCTGACGGTTCAGATGAGACGAAACTCTTGTGTACCAAAAATGATGATGAGTATTTTAAAATTGTGCAAGGCGCGTGTATGTAAGTTATTTGAATACGAAGAAAATAAGAAAGTTATGAAGGAAAATATAGTTTGCTATAAGATACATTGATGAGCATGGAAGTAGGGTTAGCCAACTAAGCGTAGAGACAGGGAGAGATCGCGTAGACAGCTGACCATATAAACAAAAATAATATACGTATAGTCGAAATTCAAGAGACGCAGCGAGCTGAGGTATTAACACGAAGGAAAAAGAACTTTGTTGTTTGGTTGTGAACAATCGATTGAATTTTTATTAGAAATTCCTTTCTGTTTTATACAGAATTCTTACATGACTAATGTGAGTTTGCACAAATACTTACAAACTAAAAGTATCTACATTTCTATTGTATATATGCCAAGTCAGCATATTATTATTATAGTGACCTATTTACGGACACATGTAATTATGTGCATATAAATATTTTGGCAGTCACATTGACAAACCGACAATGTCGATCAGTCATGCTGATCGATAAGTATGTTGGTCAATGTGACGGCTTGACAAATATAAACGGATATGTGCCTTGTGTGTCGGCATGTATATATGATGTTGATTTCTCGCTGGGTTCAAAATAATTTATGTGGGTCGCTATGACTAGAATGTGTGTGGTCAATATGTGTATATACATAAAAAAGGCATTGAAAGTGAAGCGTATTTTAGGTAATGCTACATAGCCACCAGAACGGACCTCCACACTAACGATGGCTACAACATCCAAAGCAAAGATCGTGAAAGGGTAATGGTAGCAGCCTCGTATTTATCATTTATACAGTCTATTTCACCCCAACATGAGCCGAAGGAACAAAACCTTAGAATGATAGGGTATAACTGTCTGGTCAGGCGATTCCAATATTAAAATTATAATCATCATTCAAGGTTCGAATCGAGCTCAAGGCCAGAACAATAATTTTTTTCTAATGTATAGCTAAATGGTTAGCGCAGCATGCCTAAAGCGTACTGATGATGAAGGCTTAGCACCCTTCGAAATGGATCTATCTGCGCAGCTATGGCAGGTTGTCTGAAAAATTTTCTACTTACTATTCCAAAAACAAAATACAATTTTCAAATTTAGAAAAATTAAAAAATAACAATAATTATCATTAGAAAAAAATTATTGTTCTGGCCTTGAGCTCGATTCGAACCTTGAATTATTTATCAATAGGCCGATAAAAACAAAAATAATAATTAATTATAATCATCTATATTCCTCCTGCTACCTGCTGTATAAGAGGCTATCGCCGTGATACCGTTTTGGCGATTTTAACGTCCAACACGATTTCTGGCATTCCAGCCAGACAGCCAGCCGATAATAGGGGTAGGTAACTGGTGCAGCAAATAGATAGCAAGGCTCTCTGCGGAGTTGATGGCGATGCCCCCACTCGAAGTTCAGGATATTGTCACAGCTCAGTGGACATTCCCATCACCAACCCAGGCCTTATAAACTGCGTTGAATGGCAGTTGATTCTTACTTTAGCATCTTACCAGCTGAGCATACTTCTCTCAATATAGCATTCAGCTAATTTCTAAAAATGCTAGTTGGAAAGATTACAAGGCTTTCACAAATCCATCCTTCGCTGCACTCCCCATTTCATCATACCACATTTCCCGGCCAAAGCTGCAACCCTAGCAAGGGAACGTAACCTAGCGGGGCAGCTCTGCCCTAGAGACCCTGAAATCAGGTATCTCAATTTAGATATTATGCGGCTGGCAAATGAACATAAACGTGCTCAATGGGAAGAGCATCTAAAGAACTGCTATCTCTCTCTGGGTGTCGGTAAATTGCAGTCAACTGTCAAGTTCTTGTTTTGAGGATAAAACACTGTTGGACTCGAGGAAGTGTGCGAGCAATTTCAGCAAGCCGTTTGTAACTCATTCTTTAGTAGATAAGACTGGCCGTCGTGCAAATTGAAGAACACAAAATGCCAGCACGACTTGCTGCCAATTACTGTCACCCCTATAGAGGTTAAGGAAGCCATTGAAAAGTCCAAGCGCTTCAAATCAATAAGCCCAGGCGGTATAGCCATTCCGATGCTTAAACACCTTGGCGCTGAGGGATTAAACTACTTGACGCACGATTTCAACCTCGCGTTGAAGTCTTTCGTAATTCAAGAGCAATGGAAGATAGCAAGGGTAGTCCCCTTAATACAGCCTGGAAAAGCAGCTAACGAAGGTGAGTCCCATCGACCGATCTCACTTCTTTCTCCAATAGCGAAGACGTTAGAAACTATTCTCTTTCCCCATTTTCACCTTCGGTTAGCCGATCATCAGCATAACTTCCGCCGAATGCACAGCACTATTACCGCGCTAAACGCTATAGACAAAAAGATATATCACGGACAGAACCAGCCAACACCGTATCATAGGACGGTGCTCGTGGAACTTGACTTTCAAGAGGTTTTTACAGTTAACGACGGCACACTTTTCCAAAAGTAGGATCGCAAATTATCTTAATGGCCGGCAAGCATCGGTTCAATTAAGGAACGAAATCCAAAATCCTAGAAGGATTAAACAGAGGTGATGTAGGGAGGTATTCAATCCCTGCTCCTGTTTAATTTCTACACATCAACCAATACATGAATTAATTTTTGGAATAAACAGCTATCTCCCCGGACTTCCTGGGTTTTCATCTCGCCCCTTCTGACACTATAATCGACCAGGTACACGGCCATTTTTTTTACTATGTGGAAGGAACTGATGATGCGAATATTTTGCGTTCACGTCGATAACGTTACGTTACTGAGTGTCAGTCACCCAAAGTATTAGGTCTAATGGTCGAAGCACTCTTACATTTAAAGCAAAATACTCAAGTCGCTTTCCGGCAAAAAACTGAGAAGCGCTGCTAAGAACTAACAAGGCAGTTTCCTGATTGCTTATACGCTACGCGCCGCAGGTTTGGTCGTACTGGAAAAGGCTGCAGAGCTGCCAAAAAAAATCACTCAGAACTGTCGCGAGATGTATTCTTAAGGGAGAGTTATAGGGAAAACGAGAAGTGAAAATGATCCTTACCACAACCTATGTTTAGCTCTAACTTTTGAACCACATATAAGATGTTTAAGCTATTGCATAGATTTTATCGCTGGCTTGGCGACTAAATCAAAAAAAACCGTAACGGATATTTGTCAAAAAAGGTTCGAAAAGGTTCGAAAAAGGTTCGGTGTTAGCAACAACCCAAATACATAAAATCGGATCTCTATCATAAAGTTAAAGTTGAAGTTAAAGTTTCTTATCGGTCACCACGCTTAAAAAGTGTAACTTGAATTAATATCAAAGAAAACAAAATGTTGCATAAATATTATAATTGCATATTTTGATAATATGCATTAGATTTACCGCGGCAGTCCCCGTGTGCCACACGTCCTTTTTTTTGTATAGATCGGCTTATTAGCCGAAATAGGTATTCCATAGTTGACAAAGGTAATAAGTTTCTGTCGTATCGAATTCTAAGCAATTCGGAAAGCTAGTTTCCAAATTCATTACATACATTTATGTAATACGAGAAACACAATGTATGATGTTGCAGGAGTCAGGATGATCAGCAAAATATTATTGACTATTTCTTGGAAGTAGTGAGTGGTGCCAGTATGAAAGTCCTTAACGTGAAGGAATCCAGATCTTTAGAAAGCCCTATAGCAACTATCGTGCAAATGATCATATTAACCTTAGGACCGTCGGTGAAGATTCTCTTCGTTCCTTTCTGCAGCCCTGGATCCCTAGAAAAAATATATTTTTAGAAGATATATAAGTGACCTTTCGAATTTCTACATATTTTACAGTTCTACAGACGATGAAGATTTGGCGAAGTGCCGCTCAGGCGAATGCATTTCGCTTTCACTCTTCTGTGATGGTACACCACATTGTGCAGATCGCTCCGATGAGACGGTGGAAATGTGTGCACACATGAATTGCACAAATACATCTTTTACTTGTGCTTACGGTGCATGTGTGCCCAGCACTGCACATTGTGATGGACGCATGGATTGCGTTGACGGTTCTGATGAAATAGCGGAAATATGTGCGACAATTGCGGTGGCAAGAGCAAAACACGATTATGAGTTTAATTTCAATGATAATTATGCATCGAATATTGATAGAAATGAAGCGAAAGAAGAACGTCGACTATATGCTAAGTCGATGCGGGAGCGGAATGAGCAAGACACTGCAGCTCGGCAAAATTATGACACGGGTAGCGCTAATCGTTATTGCACAATACCAGTTGACCGTGTTGGACTACGTGCGGCAACAGATCAAGAAGAATTAAAAATCGGCAGCCGAGTTAAAATTGGATCTATTGTTAAATTTTTGTGTGAAGAGTCCTGGCAACCGGTTAACGAAGAGTCGGAGCTTTTATGCATGCATAATGGTGTATGGTCTGGCGAAGTACCGACATGCTCAAGTGAGTTCGATTTAATGTAAAAATTATCTTAAAGCGTTGACAGACAGCAGCACTTAATCGGGATTAACTTAAGACGTTCAAAATCCCTAGACTCTGGAAAACGAGAGCATGGCAAACATGTTTTATATTTATTATTTGAGAAAAATCATAATACATGCAGTGGTCATAAACAGGACCGTTTTTGAAATCTTTGCCGAACTGTTCGGGGATAGTTTTGGTATTATTTCTCGAGACTTTTTTGTAGTAGGGAATAATTTGAAATCATTTCGGGATTATTTTGGATTTTTGGCGGTTTATTTTGGGTACTGATTCGTGATGATTTTGAGAAGATGTTAGGCAACATTCCGGGATTATTTACAATTTCGATAATTTAGGTATCCTTTCGGGATTATATTGAAATCGTTATGGGATAATCTTGGGATCATTACAAGACATTTCGTGGTCCATTTCAGTAGTATTTTGGAATCATTTACCACGGTTCGGGGGAAAAAAATTATGCATTACTATCGACGTGTTATCGGTTTGACATCGATAACAACTGTTCGCATAGAGAATTCGGTATATTATTAGCGAATTATCGACTTGTTATTATTTACTGTCGAAAAAAAATCGTTTTTTATCATAAAAATATTGATTTGTTATCCAAAAAATCGATAAGTTATCGGAAAGTTATAGATTTGTATCGAAAAAGTTTGAACGCGTTACCGATAAAATATCGGCTTGTTATCGATAAGAAATCGATTTATTTTCATTAAAAATCGATAAAATTTCGGTAAAAAATTAATATTTTCAATAAATAATCTATAGTTCGTCGATAGCAAACTGTTGAAATTTCAATTGCAAATCAATTTCCCCGATAGCAAATCGGTAACTTTTTGCTTAAAACCCGATATTCGTCGGTAACAAAGCGATAATTTTTGATAACAAATCGATAACTTTTAAGTAAAAAAATCGATAACTTTTAAATTACAAATTTTTTCTAAAACAAATCCATAATTTTTTAATAATACAACGATAAATTTTTCTTCCTGCTATATTTTTCCCATAACAATCGATTATTTTTCTATAACAAATTGATAATTTTTCGATAAGAAAATCGAAAGTTTTTCTTAATTTTTTTTATAGTTGTTAAAGATAAAAAGTTATTGTGGTATTATTAAAAAAAAATATGGATTTGTTTTAGAAAAAATTTGTTATTTAAAAGTTATCGATTTGTTACTTAAAAGCTATCGGTTTGTTATCAAAAATTATTGTTTTGTTACCCATGAATATCGGTTTTTAATCGAAAAGTTATCGATTTGCTATCGAAATTTTAACAATTTTTTATCGAAGAACTATCGATAACTTTTAAATTACAAATTTTTTCTAAAACAAATCTATATTTTTTAATAATACAACGATAACTTTTTCTGCCTGCTATATTTTTCCGATAACAATCGATTATTTTTCTGTAACAAATTGATAATTTTTCGATAACAAAATCGAAATTTTTTCTTGAACTTTTAATAATAGACGATAAATAATCGATAGCGTTTGCTATCGAAAACAAATTTAAAACCCCTCGTTTACACATTGCTAACCCGCCTATGCCTCACCAATAACATGCCGATAACAAACGGTCAACAAATGTATAACAAACCAGTTATCCCGCTGTGCATCCGGAGGTTGTCATTATAGGGTCTTCACATAGGGAATCAGAGTCAAGAGTCAGTTTCGATGTGTTAGTGAAAATACTTTTGTAATTGTTACACAGACATAACTCTGGCTGACACATGAAAATGAAAACGAGTATGATTTTGACGGCGGGACAACATGTACACAGCTGATTCACGAGTCAGACGCACCGTGTTTAGACCCTATTAAACATGTAGAGGGGAACTTTCGCTTTGCGTGACTGTTTTCAATTTTTTCTGCTGGGTAATGTTGTCAGTAGTTCTATAATGAATGAAATTCTTTACATTTGGCAAGCGTTTGGAAGGTCAAGGTTATTACTTTAGTGTGTCCTGGCAATTAACTTAATACTTGGGATTAGTGACCGTATATGACTTCCAAACCTGTAAGTTAATTGCGATTAATATGCTTTCTTTTACCACTTTTCTCCTGCTATGATTTAGAACGTTGTCCACCGCTAACTCATGGAATTTCCAAGATAGTGAGATGCAAATATCGACAAAAAGTAGTTGATTGCACGAAGGAATACCATCAACCTGGTACCGAAGCGACAATTTATTGCGCCAATGGTTACAGGCGAAATATGCCTCGATCTTCAATTTATTGTGACTCCGACGGTGAATGGCAAACATTTGGGTTTAAATGCGAGCCCAAATGCATGGAATTATCTCAGACAGAATGGTATCACCCCGAGAACAAGGCTTTTGTAAATATTTTCAGATTGAACACGAATAATTCAACGAATCGAAATTATGAAGCAGCGTTTAATGGCACCGTTATTTCACCCAAAATGGTGTTGACCTGTAAGTAAGGATTATAATATTTTGTTATCCACATTATAAGACACGGTATCAAATCGAGACTCGAAGTAATTCACTAGTTAGTTCACTGAATTTAAAAAAAAATTATACTTGACGAGTTTTATCTCTAAGGAGATTTATGTCGATCTTATCTTCCAATTCACCCTACGCTCCTGATTTGGCGGGACCAAACTTATGTGTTTTATGTTGACTCCGAGCGGTACCTGCAAGGCAGATACAATCTCACTCAAAAGCTTTTCAATGCAGATATTGACTTGGAGTGTTTATTATTTGATGTTGCTTTACTCGGTACTTGAACCTAGGACCTTCGGTCCAATGAACTGTGTTGGCTAAAGCCAAGCCAAGTTGGCACTAACGAACGTTATATCGAATCTGAGAACCAGCTTACCGATTTCCTCCTGTATGGCTAGCTTAGCAAGGCAAACTCTCCAAATGTGTGCGCCAAGAGGGTTTGTGCGGCTTTGCACTGCTTGAGATTGAGTTGGAGCAGTCGCATAACGGCATTATTTTCTGAGCCGCCTCTTTGTATACCACAGTGACAAGTATCACTTGCTTTTCTTCTTGCACAGTATATATTTTGGCGAGTTTGTGCACGATTTTGATTTATGGCCTTCCCCGACTCATTTAAAATACACATCTTAAGCGTCAATATCGGAGTTGCAATTTCTATCAATCTGGGGAAAGTCAGAAGTTTCGTATGGGCATCATATTAGACATATGGAAAAGTTAATATGCTTTTTGCTGGCAAGACTTTGGAAGAACTGAATAGGCACGGACTCTGCAGTAGTGGAAAAGTTACACAAGGATATGAGATAGTTCATTAACGGTAAAACTCTACACAAGGTCGATGTGTGAAGGCGCCTCGATGTGGTTCTATCAAATCATTAGCGAGCTTTCACAAAAATCGGGAATTTTGAACTTGTGAATACTTTGAAAATACTTTCTTGGCTGAAACGTCTTCGTCCACTCCCATAACGTGACCTACCTAGCGAAACCATTGAGGTTTTACTCGCTGCGCTTTGATCAAATCTACGTAAATCTCATACAGCTTATCATCAAGAAGGTATCGATACTCGAAAAATCGACACTCTTTCTCATCTATTGTACAACCTTTATCTCGTCGTCGTTATGTTTTCGTTGTAAATCCTGGTTCCCAAATAGACGAAGCCCTTAACAGTCTCGAAATCATATCCGTCAGCAGTGACGTGGCTGCTAAGGCACGAATGCGCCGATTCTTTCTTGAACGGCGGCAAGAGCTTCGTTCTGCCTCAATTACCACGAGACCAACTTTTTCTTGCTTCTTTATCTAGTTCAAAGAAAGTAGAACTCGCGGCGTCTTTGTTAAGGCAAATAACATCAATATCATCAGCAAGCGGCAACAATTGCAATTGAGAGACAGGTATATATGGAAATAAGAGTGGAGCAACATCACCGTAGGTAAGTGGACAAGAGAACTAATACTGAGCAAACGAAAAGATGGATGCCTAGCCCATTAGCGTGAGAGTAGCCACAAAGCTTACGTAGCGTGCACCCATACTCGAAGTAATGCTCAGTGCAGTCTCAGGTACAAGGAATTGCGTGAGCCGTGGGTGGTTATGTTTAAGTGTGTTACCCTTTCTAGTAGAAGGGCGACCTACACTCAAAGAATCTCACAGTGAGGTTTAAATATCTCAATCAGTGCGACCAGCAATTCTTCCTTCTACGAAACTGAAAAAAAAAAAATAAGATTATGAAACAAAAAAAAAAAAATTAAAAAAACAAAGCAGGTTTGTTGTGTTTGAATTAACTGGCTAATTCAACAAAAGAAAAACTATTGGTGTCAATTTAGCAATATTGTGTAAAACTTACAGATTCTTAGTTAATGTAGCAAATTTTTTTTTTTTGTTATAAGAGAAATTCTGTAATATCAACAGTCTCGATTATCTAAGGATTGGCCAGAGCATACTCAAATTCCAATCTGGAGGCATGCGCCCTTAGGATTTTATTTTGTATGGTAGTTCAAGCTCCTTACCCATATTTTACCCCCCCCCCCCCCCCCCGCCCCCCCTTATTTGAATAGCTGGGAGGATAGTTCGTTCTTCCCGGCATCTTGTTTTTCCTTAGCCGGGATATTGCCCTTCTCACTTATTTGATTAAGGTATCGGGTTCGTCTTCTCCCTCGCTAGCTGGCAATGAGGAGAAGTGCTACCTACACGACTTAAGCAGGCTTTGTATAACAGTTGTAAGGTCGCCATTATTATTCCTGTAGAAATTTGACCCGGTATTGAAACCCTCCTTCATCCGCCGGGTTGCTGATTCGTTTGTTGTTGGTTTTTTCTTTGTTCTCATATAATGAATTTTGATAAGTTTGTTAAAGAAAGGTGGATAAAAAAACAACTGCAAGCTATTGAATTAACGATCCAGTCACTCCAATATCGCGCTCTCACATATACTTTAACGTTCTTTTGCACTCTTTCAGCTGCTCAATTTTTGAAAGATATTCGTTTCGCCGACAGCATGACAGCGAACGATCCAACCATATACTGTGTTTTACCAGCGGGTCAAGTTCATGATTCCAATCAACAAAATGCATGTTATTATATATCTCAAATTGTAATGTAAGTATTTGAGAAATACACAATATTCTCTAATCCAAGTACAAGAACTGAGTAGACCATCACTTTACCTCGGATGTCCGCTCAATAACACCTGACCTCAATAGCCAACTCGTAGACTGATTATATATATTGTATTTTTGTTGAGATGGAGTAGTTTTGAAATAAATGACTTCTTAGGCGTTTTAGAGTAGGGGTAATCAATTCATTGCAGAGCCGGCTATGCGATCATGAGCGAAGGTCATAACATCAGGAGTGACTAACACGCGAACGTAGCAAGTGCATCTGCGATCTGGATCGTGGACGCTGGCACCCGCGTAAGAAGCTGTGTCGCCGGAAACGGCTACGTACGGGTGACTGTGGCGCACACCACACTAGTGAGCTGCTGCCTCTCCGGAATAAGCAAATTCAAGGGTTAAAAGACAAGCTAGAACTAATAGACGACGATGTGCGTGATTAATCTGGTAACCTGTTCGTTGTTGTAGATTTTAATGGGAGAGCTATTGAATTAGAAATGCCCCAGACTAACTCCAGAGGAAATTTAGTGGTAGAAATGGCTGCCCGGCTTGGTTTCGTCATTTCCGTCATTGCCGTCACGACTCCGACATACCGCTGACCAAGCTATGGATACACGATCTCTGATATTACATTAGCATCGAAAAACCTGCTGTCAAATGCGGCTGGTTTGAGGGTGATGGACGATCATACGGGTAGTCACCATAACTGCATCGCCTTCGCAAAGTCAAATGGGGAGATCACCCCATATGTAAACAAGATGGGATAACTCTAAGGTGAATAAGAACAAGATGCTCTTTTCATTATCGAACAAACAGAGAAGGTCACTACGTCGGTAAGGTGAGCTAAAAACGGCCCTACACAATATGAAGCATGGAAAAGCGACCGAATGGTATACCAGCAGACGCTTCGACTTCGTGCTAATCAGGAAGGCAAAGCAGACCCGGCCTGCCCGTCGTCTTTTCGACCATAATGGGAAAATTGTAGAAATCCTCCTAAACTAATGACTGATAGCATCCATTAGAGATCCAAGAGGTCTGTCTAATCCGTGGGTTCCGCAAAACCCACTCCACAATAGATGCCATAGCTCAGGTTACAAATTCTGTAATGTAAGCTGAAACGGCTTGCCAACAAGCTTGGCCGATTGTCTTACTTCTCACGGTGGACGTAAAAAATGTCTTCAACTCCGTCAGAAGGGACGACATGCTCCACGCGCTAAAACACTCTTTCGAGGAACCACCTTATGTACCAGCAAAATTAAGGGTCTACCCAGAAGATCGCTGTATCACTTACGAAACAAATCAAGGTCAGAGAAGGTCGAGGATAACAGGCGGAACAGCGCAGGGATTGGTGTTAGGTCCCGACCTTTGCAATGCTTTGTATGACAGTCTTGCGACGTGGCTGTCTTCATTACGGCACGGAACTGCGAACTGGCGCAGTTAAATTACCCAAGTAATGCGCAGTATAAAAAGCCCTCTCTTAGTGCGCTTCCGTAGCCAGGTGCGGAAAATGCGCGAGCCATGTGAGGTTACGTTGTAGTGGGTAGCCCCTTCGCATTATGGAATTTGTTAGGCGTCGCTGAATAAGCGGAGTAGCAATATGGAGTGAGACTATTGTTTATTTCCTCATTTCGAAATAACTTATTTAGCCAACAAAAGCTCAAGCCCGTAATTTAAAGCTTTTTAATGCTAAAACCATATTTTATTAAAATGTTTTTGTACTCTCATGTAATTAAATAATATTTTTTAAGCACATTTACGAAATACTTTTCAAATATTTGCAAACAATGCTTACATTAGTTTTGCTTCGTTGCTCGACCAAACCACGAGCGTTACGGCCATAATACTCTTACTAACCTAGTTTTTTTCGGAGTACACAGCCGATCTTCCGCACTCAATTTACTCATTAGTTTGTTTTCACTTCTTATATTATCTACATTTTCTTGTTCATTACAGAGCTGACAATCCCGTTATTGGCCGTGAAGAGACACCAGCTATATTTGTATTGGTTAATTATTTCTCTTTTTCGCTTACGAGAATTATGCCAATTTGTTTGAAGTTCTCACGTTCGTGTATGAGAATTACACAAGATAGGGGCCTCACGATTAAGCAGCGCGATAGCAAAGGCCTAGCATATATATTGAATGATTGTTTTGTCGTCATCGGCCAAAACGGTTTAATATTTATGGATAAATATCAACAATGGCTTGAAATGCAAATTATGCGTTACAAACACCTTTTGGTATAGTTTTTCGTTTGAATAAATACAATGGAATTTTTAAAGAAAGTTTTACTTAATTGGTCTTGTTTAGTAAAAGGAATACGGAACCAACTGTACTAGGCCTAAACTAGGAGGGGTAACCCTGCAGAAGCAACCTTGTACACCACATCTAGGAATCATTCCAGACAGCAAGTTGCTATGGTATCTCAACGTGCAGGAGAGTGTGAAGAAGGCCTCAACGGCACTTTCTGCATGTGAAAGAATTCTGAAGTGTGCGTATGATCTGTCCCCTCTCGCTTTCTCTATCTCTCATTGGTCATTAACAGCGATTTTAGGCATTTGACTGACATGAGTGTGACCGTCCTAAAGATATTCGTTTCCGCCACCAAAAAAAAAAAAACCATTCCTCTGAACCGGGGTTGGATTCAATATATTCCCGCAGTAAGAGTGTATGGATCAGTTCAGCTGCAGGGATCTGCTGGAAGGATGACCGTTTTGTGGGAGAGATGCAAGAAAATATATGGGGTAACACTAACAGCCCTCGGTAAGGAAAATTCCCGAGTCGTTCCGGTACATAGAACCGGCTGCCGGTGGAAGCGTTAGGCCTGTCCTTTACTATGGACTCCTAGTTTCGTCCAGTCATGCAAAAAAGAACCTACCTCAAAAATTACAGCGGGTATACAGGTAAGACCAGGAGCACTGAAAACAACTCCGACAGCTGCACTGTATGCCATTCAACACAACCTACCTGAAAACCTGGCGGCAATGAACACAGCGTTAGCAACTGTAACGAGACTCAATACCTCGGAACTACTTGAGCGCAGACCATAAGGGTATAAAAGTATAGCGTGTATCAAATTTCGGGCGAACAAATAAGGGTGCTTAGATAGCGGATGAGGCAATACACACGTCCATCGATGTTTCCAAACCAATTGAAGAGGTATGGTATACGGTATGCTGATGCGAAAATAAACAAATGCTACAAACTGCTGGATCACTAACGTGTTTTTGAGGCGAAAGTAGTAGACTTTACTAAAGCCGTAGAAACACTAGAGGAAAGTAGGCAGTAATCTGGCATAGTACAACATCTAAAAGTGTGCTTGGTTGCAAGAAATCCTTAAAGAGAATCGGGATAGAGACAAACATACATTCATCTTGGATCCCTTTTCCACACGGGAATACATGGAAACTAAAAAGGGGATGCGCTAGCTAAAAGGTCGCATCGCTCAGATGATTCGCGGGGGCTGTAGTTTCGTATCGTATTTTGGTTTTTTCCTTAATGCGATGAGTTCATTTTCGGGAAAGTTGACAATAAATCATACTTATTGAAGCTAATGCGGTCTGCGTTGGAAAGTTGACAATGAAGTTTTCCCTTGGTCCACAAGCACAAATATTTCAAAGATTCTTCTGCGGAAGGTCAAACAAAAAGGCTGATTACATTCCTAAATTGTCACCCGGAGTATACCGGTGGACTAAATGTTGGTTAAGCTGATGCCTATCGTTTGTGGATAACAGTTGATAATTGTGAAAGTGGGTCTTTTTTTGAAATGTTTGGGAACTGCATTGGACTATGCTGAATGGTTGGCATCGTATCCAGAGTAAATGTTGGGGAGTTCCCCTATCTGCAGCGAACGAACATTTCAATTAGATGTGAAGAAAATGTTGTAATTACATATCTTAATTGTGATGCAGGATATGCTGATGCTCAGAAAAGGGTTTTCACATCCTTTAATACTTGTGTTAATATTGTGGAATTGTATTATATATCTGGCGCTGTCCCAAGCGTCAGAAATGGTGCAGCGAATTATTTATGCTTAGAATAGAATGGTAATGGATCTCGAGGTGGAGTTGCCTTGCAACCGGATGCCATGATCTCTTAAATGTTAAGGAGCTGTAATTGACTCCGTATCTTACCAAGATAAGACCTTTTGACTGTACACCCGACTAAAAGCTCATGTGGTACCACTGATTCAGTTAAGAAGTGTTTAAGCAGGGAGATTGAGCCTAAAGAGGCAAGTACTCATGTTAAAAGCATATAAATGCGTGAGCTGTAGGAGCTGTTGGGAGCGATTAACAACGAGTTATTGTTCTAGCTTGCTGAGCACTGTTTTAGGGATAAAGGAGAACAGGCTTATTAGCTTGTAGTTGAACTTTCTTTTCGCACACCGAAACTACGAGCCGAACAAAAATGTACAAATCCCACATTTACTCAAAAAATATGGTTCATTTTTTATGTATGAAGCTCAATATACTCGCTAACTAAAACAGTTTGCACTCAATTGCTTATCACACCCAACGCGACTTTGCGAAACGCATATAGACCGCTAAACATAACACCCCCTAAACTTCCGCTAGCGGATTTGGGGATTTAAAATATACTTGAGGGAGGTATTCCTGTCGTAAAAGTTGAATAAAATACCAAAATAAAGGGTTGCCAGCGCAGTTAATAGCTTCTCCTACCAAATTGTCAACATCACCTACTCGTGGCAGGTTAGGTTAGGTTGAACTGGGCGGTCCATGAGGACAAAAAAAATCCTGTTTTATTCTTGTTCGGAGAGTGTCTTTATTGCTACAGCAACAACATCCCCCCATATACCTCAAATAAAAGTATATAACAAAATAAAATTTTCGTTTCTTTAATCATAGTTTTTTGTTTTGTTATAATTTAGGACATTCATTTAAGTAACTTTATATTGATAATTACACGTACAGTTACATACATTTAATTTAACTTATAAACACTTATAGACAGTTAAAATTTGTTTATATTACATAGTTGTTGCTTTAAAAAGCGTGTTTGTCTCTTACATTTTATTATTTTTGAATATTTTTCTTGCTTTGCCAAAAAATATTTAATTGGCTATGCTTATAGATAATTAAAAATTATAATAATTAATATTCTTTAATATTGATTAACTACTTAAGGTTTTTATATTTTTATTTTTTTTATTTTTTTTTATTTTGTAAATGTACAAGTAAATATATTTAATTATTAAGTCTCAACTTCTATGTTAGTTAAAAATAGCGTTAGCATTTTTGTTTTAACTTTTTACTTGTTGTTTTTAACATTTAAGTACAATTAGTTTAAATTTGCATATGCCGTAATTTTCAGTAATGCATATTTTATAAATACGCAAGTGTTGTGAAGTCCTTAAGTTACACTGAAAAAACAAAAAGGAAAAAAATTAATTTTTATCGTTGAAATAATGTTTGCAGTTAAATTTACAATTTATTTTAACTTACAAATTTTTAATATATTTTTTTTTGTATAATAGCACAGTTTACTATTTAGAATTACTTTGTATTAATTTTTATTGTAGTTTGTGATAAGTTTTTTTTTTATTTACTTAATTTTTTTACGTTAGTTCTTAAGTTTTTCGCAAAACTTTTAGTTGGGCTTTTCGCAGACGATACGGAACGTCATTGTATCGTATCCGAATTAATGATTTAGCGACGATGACGATACGCTCACAAGTATATATAATCTCTTCTATCGGCAGTAGTCAAGACACTGCTTCCTTTTTCCTCGTAACCCTGTGGTTTGCCTATCAACAGCATGGCTTCCGAGAATTACATAGCACGCATCGGTGCAGTTCGGGAACGTTATATCAAAACCTAGAAAAATTAATTAAGGATGCCACAGATTGGTGCCCTATCCGCACTTTTGTTTAACTTTTACATATCGAAGCTCTCTTCCCCACAGAAGGAGTTACGACTGTGTCCTACGCCGCACATATGTAGATTTTCAAGTTTTAGGCGGCCAAAAATATTTTATTGCCTATATCTTCTTAAAACTGTTTAATAAATGAAAAATTATAATAATTTGTGTAATTAATCGGTTATATTAAAAAAAAAATAAATATTACACTGTGTAACACTAAAAAAACCTGCGCAGTGAGGCTATTTTTCTTGTTGTACAGCAACAAAAGTGTATCAAACCATCTATCTAACCCCCTATCTGCTGGTATCTGCAGCTAAATTTAATGCAGTTGGCAAGCTAGTTGTGCCAGGTACTATGTTCAAAACTAATTTTCACTTGGACGGACTTGAAAACATAACAAAACTGGTTTTGAACACCAAAAATAAAAAATAAAAATAAAAAAATTTCTTAACATCCTAAATGAAATAGGTTCTTCATCAATTTATAACTTTTAAAAAACACAAACATCATTAATAATGTTAGTAATTACCGGAAATATCAGAATCCACCACAATTACTCAATTCAATTGTCTTAAAACTCAAAATATTCACGTTAAAACATGCGATTTCACGTAGGTTAAAAAAAAAAACTATTATACGCGTTTCAGAAATAGCTAAATTCCGATTACCTGTCTATTCTTAAGCTGTGGGAGTGCCTTTTTTGTAATTGTGGCAACTTTCAGAAATTCAATTATGGCCGCCTAAATGTCTAAAATCTACCTATGTGCGCCGATGACTGCACGATAATGGCAACAGGTCCCGGCCAATTCATCGATGAGCCATGTTATAAAATGTTGATTTTATCTCCCTAATATTTCCAGTTGTTTCACCTCGCGAAATGTAAACTGTCACCGACCAAATCCTCGGCGACCTTACTTACAACGTAGAAAAAGCAAATATCGACCATATTGAACATCGACGGCGTTAAGATGGTATTACGCTACCTACTGTCTTACATCTAAAAATACTGGATGTGAAGTTCGATGAGGATCTACATTTTGGCAAGCATGCAGCTGCAACTGTACCTAAAGTCCAGAGCTGCAAAAAACTGCTCAAGTCCCTTGCCGGTAGCACTTGAAGTAAAGATAAAGTAACGCTTATAAACATCTTTAAAGCAATCAGCCGGTCGCTAGTATGCTACGCATCAGCTGTCACAATACCGCGCTCGGAACTGGCACGATATATCTTTTTATGTTAAATCCTTTGACGCAAGAATACACCCCATAAAGGAAAGAAATGAAATGCTGAACAAAGAAATTCTACTGAATGCCCAGAAACCTGGGCTTCTCAGCAGATATATAATAAGACCGCTTCTCAGGATTTTAAGAAGTAATTTACGAAAGCCCTATGAAGAAATCCGGCATCTAAGAATTTAGATGTATGAAATACGGGAGCTTGATATGGACCTCAGAGACATGCACCAGGAGGTCACGGACTACTATGCCAGGGATTGGCCGGTGAGCCCCGTCCTTAAACAAAAATACCTTAAACTCGCAGGTGAGTAATGCAACCTTCCCAGGAAGACGCGCGTCCTTCTAGTTCATCTCTGAACACTGTACAAGGATAAACTCTTACTTATCCAGAATCAACCCCGAAATTCCCAATGTATGTCCCGCTTGTAATGTGTCCCCACATGACACCGACTATCTTTTCATTTGTAATGTGAAACCAACGTCTCTAAAACCCTTATCTTTTTTGTCAAACCCTGTTGAAACGGCAAGTTTCGTCGGACTACCGTTAGAGAATATTAATGATAATTAGTGATTGATCGCACCTATTGGATGGAGCGAAGCACTGCTACAACAACAACGACATTATCGTAGTGAAGGAGGAGGAATATTTGTACGAGTACGACCCATATTAGGCTCTCCATATAAAACCACATGTGCGGGACACATAAGCGTATGCTCTCTGACGTTTTTTACGAGTAAGATGCGATGATGAACCGACTCGTCTGCGAAGACTCTTTATTATTTTCTTGCACACTTTTTTTTTATTTTTTTTAAATATAATATTTGCTATCTGTGACGGCTTTACTTAAAGTTTTGTTTTTTATAGTATACAGTTATATTTATTCTATATATACATAGTTAAGGATTAATGTTAAAATACAGTTACATATTTATTATTCTAGTGAATTTTATTTTATTACTAACCTAAAGTTAGAGAATGGAGCAAATATCATGCACGTCATACATAAGCATAACATCATAAAATTGCATGACATTCATACATTTATAACGTTATGACTATATGACGTGTTATAACACTTTGTGAATACCCCGCATATGTGTTTTTTTTGGGCTTAATAAAATAATTCTAAATCAGTTAACTCTGGGGAACCTTTTTCATTATCTTCGATAAGTCACCTATCTAAATGTTATCGAAATTATCGTTTCCTCCATGCTAACTGATGAAGTTTCGCGTCTAAGTTAAGTGCAAGGAAAAAGTGTAAACAAAGAGTTTTTTGGCCAGTTTTCGTATGTTCACAATAGATTTTTGCGATTTCTTCTACAAAAGCGTCACGGTTAACGATTAAACCGAAGTTTGGCCACCCTGTGTTAGTGAAAACGGAAATGTCAACTGGAACTATCTGAAAGGCTGCTATCCTCCAGATAAAATCTAACTTAACCGAGGAGAGCGAAAACAGCCCTAAGTAGTTACACTTTGAACAAGTGTTTTCGTTTTAGTTTTTATTTGAACATGTTGGAATTTTTTACGAAAACATTGACAGCAGTATACTTTTCCCAAAACACTATGGGACTATTGTGTGGTACTACAAAGCTCCTTTTTAGACCACTTAGGGTTGTTTCCACCATATTCAGTTAATCACTTATTTATAAGTTATCAGATTTTTTGTTTTCTCCGCACTAAGTCTCACTTAAGTCCGAGCAAAAAGTGTAAACAAAAGTCAGCTGTTTGGCTTGTTTTCGTGTATTCACTATGAACTTTCGCTATTTAATCAACAAACAAAATTCACAATAAACGCTTTAACCAGAGGTTGGTCACCCTGCGTTGGTGAAAACAAAAATTCCAATTGAAGCTATCTGACACTGCTATGCTACAGTTAAAATCTAACTTTACTGGATATGGGCAAAACAGCCCTTGGTGAAGTAGTTTGATACACTGGAGCATTGTACCGTTAATTTGAACGTTGAGTGAAAAACAAAGAGATGGGTAGTTTTTTTATATGTCCTTTTTTTTAATTAGTTATCGAATTTAATTTACAAAAACATAATAAATAACGAGCTATGTGTGTTTTCTGTTTATATAATTAAGATTTTTTAACGAATCGGATATAACTTACAGTAAAAAAATTTACTTTCCACATAAACGGTCGTTGAAGGCACGAGTTGAAACAATTTTTGCGCGTTAATGAAACTAAAACAAAACAGACTCCCTGATGACGACCTTTAAAAGGCATCAAAACGCGTTGGAGAAGGAAAAAACTATAGCTTTAGTCTTATTTATATCGGCTGAGAAGCACCTTAAAGCGAAATCATTAACAAAACGGAATATATTTGAGCATCCTTCGTAAGGGACCAAACGAGTGTTGTTACTATCTTTACATTACGTCCGTTTTATGTTTGTTCGCAAACTTCCGTGGAGTTAGAATCCTGAAACTTGGAAGAAACTTGGAATTCGGTGACAATGCAATATGGGGGAACAAGTTTCGCTAGATAGTGAACTATTACGCGTTGGGAAATTTTGAGATCGAGTTTTGGATAATCTCCTAGAGAGCTAGAGATTTGAAACTTTGAAAATCGCTTTGAGTTCTATTAAAATGCAATACTTAGTTTAGAAAACTAATAGTTGGGGCAGGGATTGTGATATTTCTAGATAACTAGTAAATCTCTAAGGAGAATGGGAAATTTTGCGATTAATTTTTTAAGAAACTTCTCATTGAGTAGAAAACTTGAAACCGTTACAGGTTTTTTTATTGTTAGGGGTTATTTTTCGGCACCTGTTCCTCCTTTAGTATCTGTTACTCGTTAGCCACCAGATACTTTTTGGGTACCTGCTACTTTACGGCACCGATCACTTAATCAGACTCTGTCCAATTTTTGGAGCCGACCAATTTTTTGGCCCCGGCCAATTTTCAGTAACTACTTCAGTTTTCGGTACCGAACTCTGTTCTTTACCTATTACATATTTTTCTACGCCGTTCAGTTTTTCGACACCGTCCAGTTCTTAGGATTCGGTCGCTATTTTGACACCAGTTACTCTTAATAGGTCAGTAAATTTTTAGGAGCCGCTTACTTTTTAGGTACCGGTTACTTTTTGGGCACGGGTTACTATGTAGGTACCAGTTACTTTTTGGTACCGGGTATTTGTTAGATAATGGTTACTTTTTAAGTAGTAATTATTTTTTAGTACCAGGTACTTACTGTTACCTATACTTTTTAAGTACTGGCTACTTTTTAGCTACCGGTTAATTTTTTGGTATCGGCTTGTTATTAGGTACCGCTTACTTTTAAGGTACCGCTCCTTTTTTTAATCTTACTACTTTTTCTGTGTAGTTGTGTCCCAATGTCCCTTTTGTGCATTCTACTACTTTTCTAGTACCGGTCTTTCTTTGGATCCTACTACTTTTTCCGAATGGGTGCCTTGTTCGTTCTACTACTTTTCAGCACCGCCCCTTTTTTGATCCTACTACTGTTTTGGAACTGGCCAGTTTTTAGGAACTTGTTTAGTTTTAGGCACCTGTTACCCTTTCGATGCCGATTACTTTATCGTTATTACCGTCAAACTTTTGGGAACTGGTCACTTTTTCGGCACCAAGTACTCTCTCGGCGCCGGTAAATTTTTTTGTATCGGTTTGAAACCGGTTACTTTCCGCCAACTGTAAATTTTAGAAAACTGGTTTGTCGACAGGAACTTTTTTGACGCCGGCTAGTTTTAGAAAACCAGAAAAGAACCAATTGCTTCAGTTCATAGAAGTGTTATTTTCAAAGATAGTGATGAATTTCGAAATAAGCAGTCATGCAGTACCAAATAGTGACTTGTGCCGAAAAATATTGGAAGTGGCTTGAAAATAATCTCAAGATGAGCAAGTTGTGTTAAATGGAATATCCCTTTATCACGCCTGCCATTTCGAAAACGCCCTATCCCAAAAGCTTTTTAAAAGCTCCCTATTTCAGTAATTTTTTCATATGCGCCCTACCCGAGCATAAATTTAACACATTTGAAGTAACAAATTTTGACATTGGACATTTTTGAGAAATATTCTGAGACATGGCGACAAATTTTATGCCAGTCAATTGTTTTAAGTTCCTGAACCGAATTTACTATCTCTTACACAACATTTTTAGTCTGATAGTTAAAGTGAAAGATTGTTGCTATATATGAAAAATCCTTACTTTGCAGATAAGTGTAATATTTGTCTTTATTGCTACGAGCTTGTCAATGGTATCTCGGGTGTGTATTATAAGCCCATCCTACGAAATCCCGACTTTCAGAATAACAAAATCCGAGCACGACCGAAACATAGTCCAGGACGCAACAAAATCCTGATCAATAACCATACCGACACGACTGAATGTCAACCAATCATAATACACGCACGACCAAAACCCGAACATATGTACATAATTTCGACGAAAACTCTCGTCAAAAATCACTACAAAATATTTATTTATTTATGTTACAAATTTACTTAAATGTTCGCCTCTTTTGCCCTTCGCTACACTCAAAAAATGAAAACTTCCGCAGAAAATGGAAATGGTTCTTCGGGGTGTATAATTTAATTACGATTTATAAAATCTCGAAACTCATAATATCGAAACGACCAAATCCCGACAATTATAGTCCGACCATTCATAGCCTCTAACGACCAAATTCGGACAACATATAACTTGGGAAATCACACATGATGCCTTATATCTTCGGTATTATTATATTATTTTAGACGTCTCTGCACAACAACACTTACCCGATCCAAAACCGCCTACACGATTCCCAATATTTCTGCACACCTTTCTGAGCAGGCGTTATGCGTAATAACGAAATTTTAGTAAATTTGTCAGGATTGTGTGTTTGTAACGGTTTGGAGTTGTCGAGATTTTGGCTAGTTGGGATGTTATGTTGTCGGGATATTGTCTTGTCATGATTTCGTTATGTCGGGATTTTGTTATATCTAGATCGTGTCTTGTCGGGATATTGAAAGTCGGGATTATGGGGCGCACACTTGCATTTCACGAAAGTTGTGATATCTTTTGCTACTTCCCCTTTCATTAAACCACATTTTTTTCACACTTTCATACATATTCCTTAAGCTCATTTACTTAGTATATTATATAATCATTGCTATTATATGCTGTGCGATCTCGCACTTAAAAGTATAGCTATCCTTTATCCTTACCGGGTCCCACACTAACGCCAAGCAAATGTTCACCAGCCATTAGACCCGCCGGTTGATGTGCATAATTTCGTATTTGATGTAAAGATATTAATTGATTTGGAAATGAATTGGAATTATTTTGATTGACATTCTTGTTCTGAAAACTGATCGCATCATAGAGATATGGACGTTGAGCCATGGGATGATGGCTGAGCGTATTCAAATGTGGCGGCATAGAATTGATGGGCGTAAATGCTGAATTGCTGGTAGTTTTAGTTATGCTGGCACCGTCATACGGTCCCGCGGTGGATGGAGTGGATACTGAAAAAATAAAAACAAAGTTAAATAAGTCATAAATTAATTAACGATATCTCCATATGGTTAAGTTTGAGATTGAAAATAAACGAACAACTTAAAAAGATTGGCGACGACATTAGTATGCCGTTGGGCGATGCCTCAAAAGCCACTCGAACCGTCATTCGCATTAAGGGGCGTAAACTTTCCCCTGGTAGGCCATGTCAGTTGTAAGAGGTAACTAAAACTCGAAGGTTAGAGGGTTGAAAAAAATCTTGCGCATGGTTGAAACGACGGCAACTTATCCCTACCATTTTCATGAAGCCTATAAGATGATTATGTTCCCGAAGCGTGAATTGTAATCGTGGTGTTCATTCCAAAAGCAGAAAAACTAAACCACACGAAAGCCAAGGACTACATGCCAATTAACCCCGTCCCCCTTTATCACTAAGACATTGGGAGGGGTGGGGGGGGGGGGGGGGGCTTATAGGCTTGCATATAAGAGACTACGCAAATTCCTGCAAGATGGACGCATACCAAAAGGGCAAAACTATTGAAAGTCCATTTCGCGAAGTAGTCAGCGTCAATAAAAAATTATTGAGCTGCCAAAAAATACACCTTGGTAGCCTTCTCGACATTGAGGATGCCTTCAACAACGTTCGAACGAAGGTGATCTGCAAGGCACTTTACTACATTGTGAGGCGCTTTGAGTTTTCTTTGATTTTCAAATAAACAAATAAATTTTTTTGCTTTAATATAATACGTTTTACAACACTGGGTGGGAAGAGTTTCTAATTCCGAAAGCTGAGAGTTGTAATGTTAAATGAGAGAACGATCAGCTGACTGATATCATGAAAAATGTCGGTAATGACTTCCGCAAAAGGAGAGCGTCTTCCCCTTTTAATTTGGACCGTCGACGAGTCAACAAGAAAAAGAAATCAACTACAACATAGTCAAAATGTACTTAAACCGGTATTGCGATTTAATTAAGTCATTTATTTAAGATGCGAAAGTCTGCGTTCTGTTCAATCAAAATAATATTAAAAAGAAAAAAAAAAAAAAAACAAAAACAAATTCAATTCGACCCGCATATAGGTAAAGTTTTTGGTGAACGAAAATATATCTGTTGCTAGAAGGTGGAGAAAGAAGATTTACTGAAGGATCCTGGGAAAATCCATCATCATCCAAAGAGGAAAGCTCCATCATCTCTCTACCAACAGGAAAATTGGTCCAAAGACATCGAGAATCCGCCCGGAGCTGCGAATGGTGTTGGTGCTAAAAAGGCAATAAGTATAATAGTGCCAATTTGATATAGCTTGGTTAGGTCGGCCGCGTGCCAAAGTTCCAATCCCTTTATTTCTTCACAATCAGTTACCTGTTCACTATTTGAGATTTAGCATTTTGACTAATTTCAAAGTTGTTTTTCGAAAATCAAAATACTTTTTGGAAAAATTTCGTATTGGATATTCCACTATAATTAGATAAAAGCCGCGAGGCATCATAGAATTGTTTTTGAGTAAGGCTCAGAAAGCCAATTAATTGTTTTAAGATAGGTGAACTTTTAGATACGCATATTAAAGTTTAGAAGTTAGGCGATTCTTGTGTAAAAATACTGACCCTCTCTAAAATTTTCATAAGATGTAATTGCTAAAATGAATTAAATTAGTATTATTAATAAAATCCTGTGTTTGAAAAGTGCAAGCTATGTTTCTCTTTAGCTTTATAAATTAAATAAAAAATTACATTCAAATAAATATTGTTATGCTCTAATATCGTTGCTATGTTTCGCCGAAAGTGGTGTATAAATCAACCTTTTAATATTTTTCAATTTTGTCAGGATTTTTTTATATGAAATATTAATAATTACATATATTGAATTTTTTGTATCAACTAATTGTCAGCTGAGTAAATTGGAAGCAACCAAGCCATGTAGATTAGACTTTTGGTATCCATAAATATATTACTTTAAACTCAAATTATATACCATACTACGTTAATTTTGGCTTGAAAGAAGATTGCATTAAATATTTATACATGTAGGAATATAAGCGAATTATATATCAACAACTGGGCATACTGTTACAAGCAAGTATACATATTTTTTCACATACTACATTTTAGCAGTTAAGAAAAGTCGACCCCTTTCTTACATTTTAATTTACGAAGCACTGGCACGCGTTATTTTCTAGCGGTAGTAGTCATATATAAGTAAAGTTTGTAAAATAACATAGGAATACGAATCAAAGAATAAGAAGAAATATTACTGCATATGGGGTATTCCATCCCATTTCGACCAATTTTGAACCCGACCTCTTTAGAATTGGCTGAAAGTTTTTCTTCTTTTTCTAGCTTACGAAAGACGTTTTTCAGAATTTTTTCAAACTTTTTCATCCAACTCAAAAAAAGTTATGAATTTTTAAAAAAACACCGTTTTTGTTATCAAAATGCTATAACTTTTTCAAAAATTGACCCTTTTGGGATCTTTTTTTTTTTTTAAATATGTTTTTAAATGTACTTTTCGGAAAAATTACAAAAAAATTGTTAAAGTTTTTTTTTTCAAGGCCAGCCAAGGAAATGCAAAATTAAGTTTAATAAATAAAATTTTTCAAAATACAAGTGATGCATTCTCCAATAGTATCATGGACGATCACATAGCCATCGAAGATTTATTTAGCAATGACATCTTTAATAATCACCGGACACAGCTGTGTACGGAAGTAATAGGTTTTCATTTGGATATTCGACGAAAAAAAGCACGGACGAAAAAGAGTATGTTAGAAAAAAATTAAAAAAATTGATATTATTTCAACACCGATACTGCCAGTGAGTACTGGTCTTCATATTTTGTTTACTTCATCAAATATTTACATCATTAAAAAAACTCAAAAAATTTAAGGAAATGCTTGTTGGGATGTATGTTTGAATTTTTTCATTTTAAAAATATGAATTCTTCGCCTTGTTTTTTTTTTTTTACTATTTATGTAAATAATGTACTTTGTATGGCTGCAGCCCATGTTTAAATAATAAATACATCAAGCCTTATATTGTATTTGTTGGCCTTTTCATTGTTAAACCGACTAAACTGAGATTTTATAACAATTAGTTTGCAAAGTTGGTAAAGGGGATAGTGACCTGTTGTTACCCTTTTAATATTTTTTCACACACGCTACTAAAATTCACTAACACTAACAAAGCCCGCGCATGCGCAGAACATACATTTGCACATTTTTAGCAAATAATGATTGACAGAAAATTTGCGCATTAGGAAGATAGGAAGGTATTGATATAGAAGTATTATATATATAGTATGTACACATATTTGTAGAGTAGGAGAAACCTTTTTGTTTTTTTTTTAAGTTTCCAGCTCTTCGACGCAGCTCACCAGGCGGCTGCTGACATCGTTCGAGACAATGCAAGTGCTCCTAATTTTTATAATCTTTACCTATTATATTGATATCTAGAGATAGGCAATGCGATTGCAAAAAAGTGCATAACTATGTACATTTTTATGTATGTTTGTTTACATTCTTAAATTAATAACTTCTTTGCTTATAATATCGTGTTGCTTTTCTTTTCGTTCCCTCTTTAATACGCATATGCATATATTATTATATATTATATATGTAATTAAATTTACGTTCAAAAAAGAAAATATAAAATGTTACTCAGAATGAGATAACATATGGTACATTAGGGTGTCCTAAATTGTTATGAAGTATATTACTGCAGAATATACTTATGTTGCTTAAAAGAAAATTGTAGAATAGGACTGATAGGCGTAATTTTTTTTTTGGTCTGGTTTTACTTAGGTACATTGTGCATGAATATTTTTTTATTGTACGGTCGTTTGATTGCACAAGAGTAGTGAGCAAGACCCCAACCCAATCCGACGAGCTTTTACCCCGGCTGAAGCCAGCATGCGCAGCTCGACTACTAGCAAACTAGGTGAATGCATTGAGGCTAAAAATACTCTAGAATTACATGGATCGATTCTATGATCAGGAGTAGGGTCGTCAGTCCAATTTTGGCAGCTGGCCCAATTTCTTAAATGACTACCAGAGGTACCTATCAGGAAGACGTGTTTTTGCCTCTATTTTGGATACAGGTAGCTAAAGAAATTCTAGAAATCTTAAGGGCAGACGGAACCAGAATAGTCGCATACGCCGACGACTTAGTGAATATGTTCACAGTTAAATACCTTGAAATGATAAGCGAGGTCATGGAAACTGCTCTTTGTGCCATTTTGAGGGCAAACCGAGGTGGGGGTAAATCCAAAACGGAACTTGTCCTGTTCCTCAGAAAAATTGCCTTTTTTTTAACTTAGCGAGGTTAAACAGCGCAACGATAAATCTCTCTTCTGAAGCCAAATATGATGGCTGATATTTGCCTCCAATTTAAGCTGGAAAAGGAACGTTGAGGTCAGTTCAAAGAAAGCTCCGGGAGCATACTACAACTGTAGAGAGGATTTTGGTAGGAACTGTGGACTGTCACCGCATATTATCTATGGCATGCACAACACAGTCATTCAACCGGTAGGGCTCTTGTTTGATGGAAGGCGCTTGACAAAGATCAATCAACAAAGGGTTGAGAAGGTTCAAGGGCCAAATTGGGCATATGTCAGGCGCACTGAGCAGCGCACCTCGGGAATATCGTGAAATGTTTACATCATCTGATTACCACTCTCAAACATCATGCCTTCAGTAACTACCAAAGTGATAAGATTAGCGAAATATTTCTATCACCTAATCATCACTCTCAAGCATCGCGTCATCAGTAACTCTCACAATGATGTGATCAATCGAAAAAATATATTATCGATATATATTTACATCATCTCATCATCACTCTCAAACATCATGCCATCAGTAACTCCCGAATTAATGTGATCAGTCGCTTACATCTGTTTTTTTTACTAGAAATATTACGGCGTCACTACACTCAAAATAAAATGTATCACTATCAGTTTAATACCGGTTGTGTTAAAATGACATTTTTAGCAGTATCATTTTTTTAGTATCAATGTAAAGATGAATCACATAAAAATGATAGTGAAAAGTATTAAATATATATCTTGGTTATTGAATTGCTGAGGAAACATATTAATTTTACACCTCAAAAATGTCAAATTAAGACCAGTGTAATATCTTCAGTATTAATATAGCAGCATAAATCATCAAATTGATCCTCAAAGATATTAGATTACAACTTAGCTTATTATTTTGATAACTAATTAATTCGATTTTATCCTCAACAATGTCAAATTGATATTCACCTAATTATTTTAATAAGCAATATTATCAGATTGAATCTGTAAGCGCATCAACTGACTGTTCGAAAAGTCGAACTTCGCTGTTCGTACGTGACTCGATAGTTGATCGGGGTTAATTATTTGTCGTGATCGGTTGGTGCAAAAATAAAAAATTAAAAATTGCCTACAGGAATTGCATCAAAACAGAAAGGGTGAGTAATATTATGTTTTGTTGCAAATAAAAAGTGATATACAAGTGCATAGATATGTATGTATGTATACATCTTTGTTGTGAAACTAAGTTCGTATGCATGTACGCTGCAACAATAACTAAATAATAATAAACTAGTGTAAATGATGTGTGAAATGTGATAATTTCATTTTTGTTAAAAATTAGAATCAACACAATACTAACTCACATACTTATGTACATATTTTTCAGGTTGAAGAAGATTTTAAAGAACTTGACCCTGAAAAACAATTCATATTAACGTCAAAATGGTGTGAAGCATTACCAAAGCTTATTGCTTACTTTGAGCACAACGTAAAGGACAAATACTACAGGACTCTATTGACATCTGCAAAAGGCGACGTCGACATAAGTAAGTCCCATAATCTCCTATTTATAATGAAATACTCGTCTAAATTAATCTTTACTTTAGACTCAAGAGACTCCATTTATTTTATGCTACTTCACATTATTTTAAAACCAAAACACCGGTATATAATAAAATAAGGAGATTTGAAAGTGCATCGTAAAACAACCATACAAAACTCCGTGAATAGTTCCATTTTACATATAGGAACGATAAATCATTTACAACACCAAATAGAATTGCGTACAAAATTAATAATAAAATTGTAATGGGTCTTGATCTTTTCAATTTAACAGATTTTTACGTGGGCTTTGGTTATCGCAAATTTAAATTTAGCTCGTTTGTAGTATCATTGGACATTTGCTTTAAAATTTATCAAATATTTTCCTTGAAATACCCAGATGAATCCCATCAAGTATGGAGTTTTTAATAACATTTTTTTACGATATTTCGACTTCTTATAATGTAAAAAAACTATGTATAACTAATCCTATTCATAATTTAAACCATTGTATGTAAATGCAGTAACACTGTTGAGTTTATTTGGGCAAACTTGTTTTGCTTTAAATGCCATAAACTTAACTTGAGAGATTTATACTCACATTTCAATTTACATCATGGTTTAAATGAAGTAGATATTTTCAAATGTACTCACAATAATTGTAATCAAGAATATACAAGTTTAAAAAGATTAAAATTACACATAAAAAGGCATATGAATTTAAAAGTATTCAAAATTACTAAAATTGTAAGCAATACTGAGCTATTGAAAACTAATATTGACCCCAGTGTAACACATAAATATTCCAATAATAATTTGGAAAGAAAAATGTACTCCTGTAATAAGTCAGTAATCTGTTTCCAGACCACAACTAATATTAGTGAAGATGATAATAATATCACTAAAGTATGTAAAGACGAAGTATTTTCAAAGTTTGAAAGTCTCATCACACAAGCTTGTCAAGATATTTTAATGAAATGTTACGCAAAATATAATTTTTGTAGAAAAGATGTCTTGTTTACACAAGAAAATATACAAACTATAAATTTAACTGTTGCAGACGCTTTAAACAAATATTTTTAAAAATCATCCCAGAAGAATTTCATATAAAAACCAAAAAATTCCTAGATTTTTGCTCTAATCCTTTTACCAAGATTGACACGGAATAACCCTAGCAATTATTAATTTAATTTGTAATGAAATTTACAACATTTTTAGAACAATATGAAAATGGATTTCCAAATACATACCGGATACCCCAAAAAAAATATTGTAACATAGAAACGTCAGATTTTGCTTACGTACTGTCTAATGTCAATATTTATTTTGAAAATACTAAAATACCGCACTTAAATTTTAATGGATTAATTTATAAAAGATTACATTTTAACTCTTAGAACAAATAAGTTTACTTTGTACAAAATTAAACATATTCCGATAAGTCATAGTACTGAAATCTATATTTTAAGTCAACGTTATAATATAAAAGGTTTTAATGAGCACTACCAGTGCTATGGAGTTGGAATTAAAGAAAATGTTTTACAAATAAACAATATAAGTGAATTTGCTTTATAATAATAAAAAAAATTTTAAACTGAAAAAAGAATTTTCTCTTTGGGAAATGGTGGAACTTATGGAAGTATCAAAATAATACTAAAACTGGTATTAGTTTTATAAAAGTAAGTATCATATTAGAGCGCAAAAACTATCAATTTAATAAAAAAATAATTTCAAACTGATACCAAAAAGGTATCAATTGGATAAAAAAAATTATCAAATAGATACTATGTTATGGCAGAAATAATAGGAGAGAATATCAAGTTGATAACACATACAAAATATCAAATTGATACTTGTTAGTATCAAACCATAAAGTTCGAAAATATCAAATTGCCAATTTCGAATATATCAATTGCATAACACGGTTGATGAAGAATAATTGATACTCGAAAATTGCATATTGATGGTTATTTAGCATCGCCCTGATACCAGCTTTTTTGTGAGTGTATGCATCGGTAAGATGTGATCCAAAATCACAGATATAACCTAGATATAACCGAGCCTTGGCAGCCGCTGTCATTCAACTATTTATTGCTCAGACAATTCTGCCTGATTTCTAAATTGACTCGCGTGGGCTTCCACTCGATGTTTTTATCATGGATTAAATCATACCTCCACCAGCGTAGCTGTGTTGTGGTTATAGACAATAACTCTTCAAACACATTCACAGCCACCTCCGGGGTGCCTCAAGGTAGCATACTTGGCCCATTACTTTTTGTAATTTTTATAAACGATATTTCCACCTGCTTCCAGCACTCTAATTTTCTATTATACGCTGATGACCTAAAGGTTTTTAATACCATCGCAAACTCAGACGACGTGATTAAAATGCAATCTGATTTAGATAACGTTGCTGTTTGGTCTTGTGCCAATAACTTGCCACTAAATGTTAGCAAATGCTTTCTTGTAAGCTTTTCTTGTGGTCTCATTCCCACTTCCTACTCTCTCGATGGTACCCACCTCTCAACTCTTAACGAGATAAAGGACTTGGGTGTTGTCTTCGATTCGAAATTTTCTTTCACGACTCATATAAACTCTACTATTGCTAAGGCGTATTCACTTCTGGCTTTTATTAGGCGTTCCTGCACGGACTTCACGGATCCCTACACCCTCAACATATTGTTCACTGCACTAGTTCCTTCGAAGCTGGAATACGCCTGTTTTATTTGGAGGCCGTATCATGAATGCCATATTGTTAGGCTTGAACGTGTGCAGAAAGCGTTTGTTCGGTTCGCGCTGCGCTCGATGAACTTTTCTGAACCGATTCCATCTTATACATCCAGGTGCTCACTTATCAAATTAGAGTCACTGGAATGCAGAAGAACTGTCCTATCGCTCACGTTTGCTTATGACATCATTAATGGTGTAGTTGATGCACCTTGTCTCCTCAGGAGTCTCCGATTCCATATCCCTATAAGGCCTCTTCGTAATATACCTACTTCCTATACGGATTGTGTCCGAACCCTCTATGCCTCAAACGCACCTTTGCTTAGAGCTATGCCCGACTTTAATCGCATCTCTGATTCTTCAGCTATTGATTTTGCTCTTTCTAAGTTTACTTTTAAAACAATACTTACTGATATCTTTTCAAACAGATAAATGTGCTGGTCAATCTCTTCATAGCATGTAAGTTTTATTGTGTCTATACTCAACTTATGTACTATACTATTAAATAATTATCTAATTTTAATTTAACATTGTTATCTAGTCTGTAAGGGCTTTAAATGCCATAGACTGAAATAAAGAAATATGAAATAAATATGAAATATTTTGAGCATCGACATATCAAGAAGTGGATATGCTGTTTGCTTGTGCTACCTCTCCGTGCCCTGATAGCCATTTGACATTTTTACATAGCTTGAGTTAAAGCTCAACTTAGCAAACAAAATTTTTAAATTGCCATAAAAACAAATGTTTTAAACATTGAAACTATTTTTTCGGCAAATACGAACGATGTTATTGACAGTAGTAAAAAAAGTTTTTCAATTTTTTTTGTTGTGAGCTAAAAAACATAATGTATTATGTTTTAAACAGTAAAATTTGTTATAATGCTTAATGTTAAATCGTTTTGAAATGCCTTTTTAAAAAAACATTTTCTGTCTTCAACGATACGATATAAAAGACAACATGATATTGCAAAAACGAATATTTCATATTCGCAGTCAAATTAGATTTATACGATAACTTTTAAACTTTTCAATTTTATAAAAAAAAATATAGAGACGAAATTGTAATAACCAATACCGACAAAGGAAATAAGACGGTTTTAATGTACAAAGATGAATATGAACAAAAAATGAAAGAGCTGCTAAATGACAGGAACACGTACAAAACTATTAGGAACGATCCCACACAAAAATTACTGAGGAAGAACAACTCCATTATAAATGACCTCTACAAACAGAACAGACTTGATACAAAACAAAAAATACCAATTGACTTCCTCGGCTGCTAACGCACCAAGACTGTACGGACTTCCGAAAATACACAAACCGCATACACCACTTAGACCGATTTGCTGCTCTACGAATGTGCCATGCTATAAGCTATCAAAGTTCATTGGAAGTATCTTAAAAAATATTATGTCCGAAGACCTCAACATAAAAAACTCTATGGAACTCAAAGAAAGTATTAAACATCTCACAATAGAAGAAGATGAAATTTTGATCTCATTCGACGTAATATCCCTATTTACAAATATACCAATACATTTCGCAATACGTATTATAATGCAAAAATGGGATAAGTTGGAGAAATACACGACAATAGATAAGAAACAATTCCGGACGATATTTGATTTCTGCTTGCGTGATAATAATTATTTCACATACAATGAAACTCTATATTAACAAATTTACGGAATGCCAATGGGCAACCCACTATCTCCAACCATTGCAGATATCGTACTTGATAAAATTTTGGACGACAGCCTCGCTGAATTAAAAAGTAAAGACATATATGTCAAATACATAGCCAAATATGTAGATGACATATTCGCTATTGTAAAAACCAAAGACGTGGAAGACATATTGACAATTTTTAACGCACATCATACCAAAATACAATTTACAAAGGAAATAGAACAAAACAACAGAATTGCCTTCCTAGACGTGGAAATACATCGAAAAAATAAGAACTTGATTCTTAACTGGTATGCAAAGACCATTCAATTCAATTCAATTCAATTTCCATTCAAATCACCCATGGAACAAAAAAAATAAATACGGCAACCAGCCTAATAAGAAAAATACACCTCCTAAGCGATAATGAATTCACTGAAGAATATAAGAAGAAAATAAGAAGTTTTCTATTTAAAAATAACTACCCCAATAAGTTAATAGAACATTTACTAAATAATACTACGAAAAAAATTAGCCAACCTAATATTGCAAATGAGCTAACCGAAGCAAATACCAACAACAAAAAATACATCGGCATTACATATGTGCCTGGCATAACCGGCAATCAAGCGCTAAGAAAAATAATGAAAAACAAGTAAGGAAGGCTAAGTTCGGGTGTAACCGAACATTACATACTCATTTAGGAGCTATAGAAACAAAATAGGGAAAATCACCATGTAGGAAAATGAACCTAGGGTAACCCTGGAATGTGGTTGTATGACATGTGTATCAAATGGAAGGTATTAAAGAGTATTTTAAGAGAGAGTAGGCCATAGTTCTATGTATGGACGCCATTTAGGGATATCGCCATAAAGGTGGACCAGGGCTGACTCTAGAATTTGTTTGTACGATATGGGTATCAAATGAAAGGTGTTACTGAGCATTTTAAGAGGGAGTGGGCCTTAGGTATATCTTTGGACGCCTTTTCGAGATATCGCCATTAAGGTCGGCCAGGGGTGACTCTAGAATGTGTTTGTACGATATGGGTATCAAATGAAAGGTGGTAATGAATATTTTAAAAGGGAATGGGCTTTAGTTCTATAGGTGAACGCCTTTTCGAGAAATCGCCATAAAGGTGGATCAGGGGTGACTCTAGAATATGTTTGTATGATATGGGGATCAAATGAAAGGCGTTAATGAGTATTTTAAAAGGGAGTGATCCTTAGTTCCATAGGTGGACGCCGTTTCGAGATATCGCCATAAAGGTGGACCAGGGGTGACTCTAGAATGTGTTTGTACGATATGGGAATCAAATTAAAGGTGTTACTGAGCATTTTAAGAGGGAGTGGGCATTAGGTCTATAGGTCGACGCCTTTCAGAAATATCGCCATTAGGGTGGGTCAGGGGTGACTCTAGAATGTGTTTGTACGATATGGGTATCAAATGACAGGTGGTAATGAGTATTTTAAAAGGGAGTAATCGTTAGTTCTATAGTTGGACGCCTTTTCGAGATGTCGCCATAAAGGTGGACCAAGGGTGATTTTAGAATGTTTGTACGATATGGGTATCAAATGAAAGGTGTTACTGAGCATTTTAAGAGGGAGTGGACATTGGGTCTATAGGTGGACGCCTTTTCGAGATATCGCCATTAGGGTGGGCCAGGGGTGACTCTAGAATGTTTGTACGATATGGGTATCAAACGAAAGGTGTTACTGAGCATTTTAAGAGGGAGTGGGCATTAGGTCTATAGGTGGACGCCTTTTCGAGATATCGCCATTAGGGTGGGCCAGGGGTGACTCTAGAATGTGTTTGTACGATATGGGTATCAAATGAAAGGTGGTAATGAGTATTTTAAAAGGGAGTAATCCTTAGTTCTATAGGTGGACGCCTTTTCTAGATATCGCCATAAAGGTGGACCAAGGGTGACTCTAGAATGTTTGTACGATATGGGTATCAAACGAAAGGTGTTACTGAGCATTTTAAGAGGGAGTGGGCATTAGGTCTATAGGGGGACGCCTTTTCGAGATATCGCCTTTAGGGTGGGCCAGGGGTGACTCTAGAATGTTTGTACGATATGGGTATCAAACGAAAGGTGTTACTGAGCATTTTAAGAGGGAGTGGGCATTAGGTCTATAGGTGGACGCCTTTTCGAGATATCGCCATTAGGGTGGGCCAGGGGTGACTCTAGAATGCGTTTGTACGATATGGGTGTCAAATGAAAGGTGGTAATGAGTATTTTAAAAGGGAGTAATCCTTAGTTCTATAGGTGGACGCCTTTTCTAGATATCGCCATAAAGGTGGACCAAGGGTGACTCTAGAATGTTTGTACGATATGGGTATCAAACGAAAGGTGTTATTGAGCATTTTAAGAGGGAGTGGGCATTAGGTCTATAGGTGGACGCCTTTTCGAGATATCGCCATTAGGGTGGGCCAGGGGTGACTCTAGAATGTGTTTGTACGATATGAATATCAAATTAAAGGTACCAATGAGGGTTTTAAAAGCGAGTGGTCCTTAGATGTACATATATGTGAAGGCGTTTTCGCGATATCGACCAAAATGTGGAACAGGGTGATCCAGAAAATCATCTGTCGGGTACTGCTAATTTATTTATATATGCAATACCACGGACAGTATTCCTGCCAAGATTCCAAGGGCTGTTGATTTCGCCTTGTAGAACTTTTTCATTTTCTTCTACTTAATATGGTAGGTGTCACACTCATTTTACAAAGTTTTTTCTAAAGTTATATTTTGCGTCAATAAACCAATCCAATTACCATGTTTCATCCCTTTTTTCGTATTTGGTATAGAATTATGGCATTTTTTTCATTTTTCGTAATTTTTGGCTATCGTCATAGAGTCTATGCTCCTACCAAATTTAAGAAGGATTGGGAAATTTTTGTTCGACTTATGGCATTAAAAGTATTCTAGACAAACTAAATGAAAATGGGCGGAGCCACGCCCATTTTGAAATTTTCTTTTATTTTTGTATTTTGTTGCATCATATTATTACTGGAGTTGAATTTTCACTTAATTTACTTATATACAGTAAAGATATTAAATTTTTTGTTAAAATTTGACTTTTAAAAATTTTTTTTTTAAAAAGTGGGCGTGTTCTTCATCCGATTTTGCTAATTTTTATTTAGTATATACATAGTAATAGTAGTAACGTTCCTGCCAAACTTCATCATGATATCTTCAACGACTGCCAAATTACAGCTTGCAAAACTTTTAAATTACCTTCTTGTAAAAGTGGGCGGTGCCGCGCCCATTGTCCAAAATCTTACTAATTTTCTATTCTACGTCATAACGTCAACCCATCTACCAAGTTTCATCGCTTTATCCGCCTTTGGCAATGAATTATCGCATTTTATCGGTTTTTCGAAATTTTCGATATCGAAAAAGTGGGCGTGGTTATAGTCCGATATCGTTCATTTTAAATAGCGATCTGAGATGCGTGCCCAGGAATCTACATACCAAATTTCATAAAGATACCTCAAAATTTACTCAAGTTATCGTGTTAACGGACAGACGGACGGACGGACGGACGGACGGACATGGCTCAGTCAAATTTTTTTTCGATCCTGATGATTTTGATATATGGAAGTCTATATCTATCTCGATTCCTTTATACCTGTACAACCAACCGTTATCCAATCAAAGTTAATATACTCTGTGAGCTCTGCTCAACTGAGTATAATGACGACATATATTTTGCCTATAAACCGCACAATACACTAAGGAGAATCTTTACAAAAACAAAAGACAGGATAGAAAAGGAACAACAAAGCAACGTAGTCTACGAAATCAAATGCAAAGGCAACAACAACAATAACTGTAATAAGTGTTACATAGGCACAACAAAAAGGGCATTAGTATCGAGACTATACGAACATCAAATGGACGTGAAAAACAACAAAACAACAAAACAACAACAGCGCTTTCTCAACACCTGATCGAAAACGAACACACAGCTGATTTTGCGAACGCTAGGATTTTGGATGTTGAGAGAAGAGAAAAAAGACGGATGACACTGGAAAGTCTCCGAATTCAACAGCAACTCACAAACGTAATGAATTTTAAAGAAGACGTGGGCAACACAAACAGCGCTTACACAGCTGTGATCAAACATGTAAATAAATAATAATATTAAAACAATATGTTTAATGTTAATGTGATAGTTTTGTAATTTAAAAAATTAATAAAATTAATGTGAGTAAAGTTCCAAATGTTAATTTTTATGTGTATTGATTGTGCTGTATTCTTATATTTCATTTCGTGCTTTCATATTTCTGTTTTTTTAAATAAATGTAGACCTTCCTGATGATGACGCGAAAGCGCCGAAATGCATAGAGGGAAAAAGTAAAACTTTTGTTTTTCTTTATTAATCCATCGGCCGAAGCAGCTCCTACCCAGCAAACAAAAAAAATGTAAGTTCAATTGTCAGGGATGGTATGAAATTGCTTAAACTGGGCCCGAATCGTAACATACGATCACGGATCGGCAACTATACGAAAGAACATTACGTGATACGTCAAACGTATAAACAAAATAGGATTATAACATACGATAGCAAACGGAACGCAATTTATTTTCAATTCACAATAAATTCCACTATCCACATAAGGTTGGATCGTATTTTTAGCTCACAATAGATTTTGAACGGTTAAGAGAGTGCTTAACTTAAGAAGCTTTTAGTTACTTTCTGGAGAAGTTAAATTTGAAGCAAGCCGATACCAAAGCGAATGTATCGCCATGAATTCCGCCAATATTTTCTTTTGGCTTGGACTAAGCTTGTTTGATTTCGACAGTTGGATATTTGTTATTATATTTTACTTACTCATCTATTTTAACAATTTTCTTGCATTTTCAGTGAAATTTCTGTGTATACGATCGCCAGTTTGTTTTCGGATGAAAGTGGAACGGAACGTGTATGCTCAGTCACTCGCCACCTATGTTACGATCCAAAATTACGATCGAAGTAGTACGTTCACGTATGTCATAATCCGAAAATCCTATTTTTACGTGACGAGTTATACGATCACGGATGTTACGATTTCGCCCCTGGTCTTAAATATCACCTGATTAAAGGCAGTATGTGTGATTCGATTGACATCGTCTGATCACCACTCCCGAACATCATGCCATCAGTAACTACCCAAATGATATGATCAATCGAAAAATATATTATCGCGAAATATTTATATCATCTGATCATCACATCATGCCATCAGTAACTACCAAAATTATGTGATCAATCGCTTTCATTTGTTTTGTTACTAGAAACGATGCCGCCCGATTACTTTAAAAATATCTTCGTATCGGCAGTCATCGAAACGAGCCTAGCATAATCCTTTAATCATGAGTTCTGCGATTTCTCTGAACAAGTCATTGACATAACGAAATCAACATCAAACATCATATTGGTTCATTTTGTTTTATTGATTCTCAGACAGGGTGGATACCTAATTGATGTTACTTTTATATTTTATCATATCATATTACTATAATGACCTCAGCTGATAATCATTACGTATATCGTCATTCACACAAATAGTAACTCAATAAGAGTCGGTTGTCAATCCGTGGCGGTTTGTTTTTAGTTAGCTCATCTGCTAGCATAAACATCACACGACAACGTAGCATGTAATAAAATAAAAAGCTGTGAATGTCATCCACATAGACACAATAGAAATATCAACAGCACCGGCTCGTAAGAGAGAGGCGGTAACCGATTCACCGTTGAGACTATCTAATAATGCGCTATTGTCTTAAACGAGGCTGATGCCAAACTAGTAGTAACCAAGAAATTTTGAATTTATCAGTTTACTCTAAGATATCAGAATTTGAAAGGTGAAAGAAACATTACATTCTATTTTGATCGGTAACTTTTCCACCTATTGACACAGTTGTTGCACCATGACAAGGATTTTTCCAAGCCGTGATATTTCCCATGTACAGTTAAGAGGACTTTATGAAGCTTGGGGTTAAACAGGCTATTTTGCAGGCTAGCTGAAAGCTTGTTTCAAAGGATTTCACCCAGATATAAACGCTACAAAGAGACAGACCTACCGCTAACTTATATAAAGCACTTAAAAAAGAAAACAAACTCACCGATATCCTCTCGGCCGTTGTCGTTCATGCGGTGATGCGTTTGCAGATCGCCATGACCATTTGGGGGTCCAACAGATGAAGAACCGGCGCCACCACCACTACTGCCACCTCCAACTGCATTCACTGAGGGAAAATCTAGATGCTGTTGCTGTTGTTGTGTTGATTGTTGCTGTTGTTGTTGCTGCTGATGATGATGATGCTGTGGGCCACCATGGTGCTGCTGTTGCTGTTGATGGTGATGATGCTGCTGGTGTTGTTGCTGTTGTTGTTGTTGCTGATGCATCACATCCGTCATATTTGCCGCTGAATCTGGACTCACCTTAGGCCAATACGAATGTTCGGTAGGTGCTATTGATACCGGCGGTAAACCTAATCCCTGACGACTATGTGGATTCGCATTCGCCAAACTTGGCCCAGTTCCCGCACCACCAACACCAACGCCACTACCCGTTAAATTACCACCATTAACATTACTTCCCGATGAATTATTGTTGCCTAAGACATTTGCATTGCCATTAATTGTAGACCCCGCACCGTTCGCATTTGCATTAGCTGTTACTATCGGCGGTCGCTTATCGGTGCGTTCGGCGTGTTTCTGCATATGCTTGGTGAGATATGTCTCTTGTGTATAGGACTTGCCGCAATACTGACAAATGTGCGTTTTCAAATGTTTGGATTCTTTATGCTTAGGAATGTGATCGAGCAGCGACGGCTCATCGGAAAAGCATTTATAGCAGGAGTTACATTTGAATGGTTTGTCTGTTTGGTGGCAACGCGAATGCGACTGTAGATTGGAAAGCTGCGAAAAGGCTTTCTGACAGCCAGGATGTCGACATTTGTATGGCTTATCGCCGGTATGGGTGCGGATGTGTTGTTGCAGATGGGAGAGTTGTGTAAATTTACGTTGACAGATCTCACAGCGGTACGGTTTTATACCCAAATGGATGCGTGTGTGCTGCGACAGGTAGGAAGAGTTAGCGAATGCCTTGGAACATTGTGTACACTTGTAAGGTTTAGCCTCGCGCATATGAATCTGCGTGTGCAATTGTAGATCGGCTTTGGAACTAAAAATCTGAAAGTATAAAAAAAAGAGTGAGAAAAAATTAGTGCGCTGGTGGGATAAGCATTTTATAGCAGTTGATTGGAACTGAATGCTGCTGACAGTGATCACATCTTTATAATCTTCGTATTTACGTAACATTATCAAATTCATTTAAGAACTCTATATCAGGTATCGAGGTTACAAAGCTCTGATATTGACAGTGTTTCGTATTTACTTTGGAGCGAAATAGATCAACAACAAACAAACCACCAGGCGGGCATGGTTGTAATTCGTGTGTTCTCTTATGTACGAGAATATCTAGGCACAGCACTCACAAAAAATATCTGCTCAATGGGATTTGCGGGTACTTGATTAGGCTACGCTGTGCATTGAAGTCTGTTGAATCAAAGATTTGAAACAATTGTTTATTGTTTATTTGTTATGCAATGAACTGCAAGTATAATTAGACCTTATAATGAATCGATTCGCACAAACGAACGACAGTGGTCTGTTTGCTACTGATCTCCTTTTGTTCTTTTATCTGTATGTGTGCCCCACATATTTTCGAAATCTATTGGTTGATCGGATGTCGATCACTGTTCTAGACCAATCACAGTAGTGAGAGAGAGAATTCAACAGTGTTATTGTACTATGAGTTCTTGTTTCGTATTTTGATGGTGTGAATTTACGACCAGAGAACCGACTGGGATTCTCATAGAGAGAAAAGTTTCGAATTATTTGCTCGGAAAATAATAGTTGGTTTTCGAATTTTTAGACAATAGCTTTGATAATGATAGACTGGAAAAAATTACTGTTCTTTTCGAAATAAAAAAAAATATAAAAGTAATTGTAATTTTCTAAAGAGAAATAGAAGAATTTTTAGACATTACTGTTATTTGTAGATCGTAGAAAAAACTCGAAAAATAACTGTTATCTTCTGAGCCAAAAAGAAAACTTAAAAATAACTATTAAAAAAGAGATTTTTGTAATAACAGTTATAACCCTTACGAAGCCTGTCATAGTCAGTTGTTCCTCACGTTCAAGACGCCAGTAAGGCTCACAGAAACTTAATAACAAACTGACTCAATGTTAGTCACTAGACGATGCTTTTAGGAGTATTCTTTCCGCTCTAGTGGACTGAAGTCAGATACAACCCCTCACCCAGTGAAACAACATGTGCCGTAGCGCTAGTGAGGGTAAACTAGTTTGCAGAGTTGATTCCACCACATAATTTCGTTTTAATGAAGACAGGTATACGATTATGGTAAACTCCTGGACAGATGTAGTGGACTTAGTTTGAATGCAGTAATAGTCTGGAATGATAGTAGATTTAGCCACGCTACCATTATTAAAACCTTTCTCAACAAAAAATGGCTACTTGCAAGACTTAATCAATAACCTAGACCTGAATTTCACGGTCGTCTTACAGACAGAAAGGAATAGAATTATTTGAGGTAATGCACTGCGAGCTGCGTGTCTATTGTGCGCTTTTCTGTTTACAGTACCTCGTCCAAACCGAACGCGCACCCATAAAATTGATTATGGCATTAGGTTTCATGGAGTGTATGTTTTTATCTTCAAGAACGAAGATGAATCTCAATGGGCATTTGCTCTATTGACGAGGGGTTCTAGCTCCTTTCGGTGAGAGTTCTGCTCCTCTCTATTCAGCATGAGCTCTCAGAAGGAGCCATAAGTTTAATCACGGTTTGATGACCTTTAGATCTCCGTGTAATATCCAGATATATTAGATGCCCACATTGAGTTGGGAATAATAAATAGTAAATTTGCAAACGAAGTTTCTTAAATATTTTTATGTCCACTTATTAATACTGGAGTAATTAAATACAGTTATATACATATATATATATATAAAGTTTTGCAAAAGTACAACAGTTAAATCAACACCCACTACCTTTGTATCCTTTATATCCATATGTCGAGGTGAGCTTGTTGTAGAACCAACACTTCCGCCGCCGCCATCGCTCACTGTGCCAATATGATGATGACGTCCAGCAGCAGCATGATGATGATCCACGCTATTACTAGTCACAATGATGTGTTGATCAGGATTTGGACAAATGCGAGCTTTCCGCCCTCGACCACCGCCGCCAACACCACCAGGACCACTCGATACTGTGCTACTTGCACCACCACCACCAGTGCCACTTGTTGTACTATTCGGTACCGTTGAACTGACAATGGCATTTGTATCGACAGCTAATTTACCTAGTCCACTAACACCACCGCTGTTGTTGTTGTTGTTGCCACTAACACCTGTAACCGACGCTGATTGTGTCAGACCTGTAGTGGTGCTAACTTTTTGTTGTTGCGCAAGTAAATCATTGCCGCTGGCATTGATGTTGGTGTTAGCAGCTGCCAAGTGTCCGTATTGTGCAGTCATTTGCTGTTGTTGTTGTTGCTGCTGATGACCACTATGTGGCTGAGCATGTTGTGATTGTGTAGCTTGCTGTTGTTGTTGCTGCTGCTGCTGCTGCTGCTGTTGACTATACGATAATACCGATGAACGTAGATCGGCGGACGAATTTGAGAAAACGCTAAGCGGCCCAAGTGCGACGCGCTCATTCAAACTATTGCGCAATTGATCGATGGAGCGATGGACGGCATGCGTGTAATCGCCACCAGCTGGTGGTATTTCACCAATTAATGGCGAATTGTGGTGATAGTCGAGTCCACCGCCAATGGGACGGTACTCGATTAGACGGCCTTCCATTGTGGATGAGTTTAGGTTTTATGTTCGTTGATTTAGTATTTTTTTGATTGTGTTAAATATTTTATGCCACGTTTTTTGTTGCTTTTTCTTAAATGTGACCCGGCCTGTGAAAAGGTGGCTTATGACTCAAAAAAAAAATAAATAAAACTACTAAGAAACTGAACAAATGCATTGTTTATCTTTAACAGCTGTTTCTGGCAATTTCTTTTTTAAGTCATAAGCCACCTTTTCATAGGCCGGGTCACAAATTATGAATGGCATGAACTTTTTGGTCTTATTTCACACTACATACATATTTTGAGTTTCATGGCTTTTGAATTTTTAATTTTATTTCATATCATTGCGGAGCGTTAAGTTTACATATAAGTCATAAGTTTGTTTAAAAAAAAAATCGGTTTTATATTGAAGCTGGCTTACACATCCGCACACTTACATGAAAGCGTAAACTTGGATTGGAATACCAGAAAATGTCTCAAAGCTATTCTCATGGAAATTCATTGAGCTATTGCGCTAGAGAAGCCAATACCTTAGATATCGGTGGAGAGCTCACTAGCATAAAAGCGTGTCAGCGTATAAGTATAAGCTCACAATCGTAAATACGTATGAGCGAAAAATGGTATCGTAAAGCGTACTGACGCAAAAGTGTGTTTGAGTGAAAGTCTATCAACTTGCAAGCCTAGCGACCGCATGTCATATAAGCGTATAGGCGTAAACGTGCTAACGTATAATCAGACGAATTTAATTTTAAAGACGCAAGCGTAAGATTCGTGAAAGCGTAGTAACGCATCAGAATTAGCGTAAAATCGTAAAAGCGTGTTAGAAAAAAATCTTTTATGGTTACTTAAGCAAAAGCGACTTGGCGTGAAAGCGTATCAACGAGTTAGCTATATTCATGTTCTAAGCGTAAAAAGGTAAGGCGTAAGCAGAAGAGTATGAGAGTTGAAGCGTAGCAACGAATTATCGTACTTACCTTTCAACGAATAGGCATAAGAGTACATGCGTTCAAGCATGTGAGCGCGAAAGCATAGTGACGCATCAGCGTATAAACGTAGGAGTACAATGGTAAAAACGTATGAGATCGTATCGTGTATGTGTAAAGTCGTATTTAGGCGAAATCGTTTCAACATACAAGCGTATTGGCCTAAATGCGTATTGGCGTTTTAACATAAAATATCATTGACATGATTATAGTTGTAATCTTATATATTAGTATTCAGTGGAATCAGTGCAACAGCATAATTGTCATAAGCGTATAAGCGTAAACGTGCAAGCATAAACATTTAAGTGGAAGCGTGTAAGCGAAAGATATTAACCGTAAGCATGTAAACACCAAATCGCATGAGCATGAAAATTAACGCGTGTACTGGCAGCGTGTTTGCATAGTGGCGATTATTTTAAAATTTTATATTAATATTTTTTGTCGCAGTCGTAAGCATAAGGCGTAACGGAGACACACAAAATCGCAATAGCGTAATATAATAGAAAGCGGAAAGGTAAGTGAGGGAAGATGAGAGACAAAAAAGGAATCAAGAAGACGAAAATTAAGAGCAATGCAGAAGAGAATAAAAAAGATAGCGAAAAACAGGTAACAAGATGAAAATCAAGGAAAACGGGAATGAAAAGGACAGTTATGAAAGAGTGGGAGAAAAATAAGTAAGGTGGGAGTAAGGGGAAAGCAAAGGAGAAGGAGGAGGGAAAAGGGTATAGGAAAGGAAGAAGCGAAACGGAAATACAAAAGAGGAAAGCACCAAGGAAAGCAAGAGACAGAAGAAGGATAACACAAAAGGAGAAGAGAAGGAGTACAAAAGGGAAGCAAAAAGAAAGAGAAAGATATAGAATGCAAGAGTAGAAATGGAAAAAAAGGAAAGCGAAAGATGCTACACAAAGTGAAAAAGGTAAAAATTAAATTACCGTTGATAAACTATCGATAGTCCTTCTTATCGTAAGTTTGCGATAGCTTTAAATTTGCCATCGATAGATTTACGATAGATTTTAGGGTACGTTTGTTAGTGAAATGAAATATATTTCCCATTGAAATTTATACGGTATTTTACACTTAAAAAAAATTAGAATACGAATACATAGGAATTGGGGTCGGCTGTTAAAACACGCCCAAAAATGTGGGAGAGCTATTAAAGAGAAGTTTTGACTTCAATAACAATCGTCCGAAGTTTAGAAATAAAAATTCTATTTCTTTTATTTTTCATATTTCGTTGTGCAAACGCACGCACACAAATGCAGACAGTTCTTGTTTGGAAGAAAAGCATAGATCAAACGCCAATTTTGGATCGTTAGTATCGTTCGACACAAGCAATATATTTTATTTCCGCCTACTGATTACTGATACCGAAGTCAAAATCCGTCTTTAGGTACAACCCGATATTTTCAGTTTGAACTTCAAAAAAAGAGTGTTTTCCCCATCGATTGGAAAAACAGGCAATTATTTATTTATTTACTTAAAGTTGACAACAGACGTAAAATGGTCGACCATATGATAAAAATATACATATGTATGTATACAGAGCTAAAATTAAAATGTTATAATAGAACAAATAATATATATAACAATACACAATACGCTCAGCAAACGTTCGGAACGCGCAGGGTTCCGATCGGCTTCCTGTGGGAATGCAAACAAGATTCCAATCAGTATGTCGTCGGAATGCGGCAAAACTCGGGTAGTATAGTGTTGTATGCCATCATAACGCATAAGAAGTAACATGACTTGCGTTGTTGGAATACACCGGAGACCAATCACCTAGATGCCTGACCCATAAAATTACACTGCCGGAATGCATGCGATTTCGGTTAGTATCTCGTGAGAAAGCATATTTTTAACGATGTTGGAATGCTCCAGATTCCAATCAAATCAGTACTGTCTGGGTTCTTTTTAATGTGCCAGGTTGAAGAGTCAATGTATCCAACCCATCCTTATACATATAGTGTCTGAGTTTTTCACGGGACAAATAATGCCGGCGTGTAAAAAAAATAAATAAATTAGATGCTACCTCTCAGGTTAGATAAGCGAGTATTGCATTACGTAAGTGGCAAAAGTACTTTCAAGACTAATACAGCTATACAAATCATTATAGTGCGAACACCAGATAAGCAGAGGATTATTTTTAGCAAAGTTTCGACGACAAAGGGGTAAATAAAAAGGTACATAGTGTCTGGATACTCTAGGAGGGATAGCAAAATTCAATCGGCTTAGAAGGTCAGCGGAGTCAATTTCTCCAATAATGAGCTTATGGATAAACAATACCCTAAGTAATATTCTGCGATTTTCTAGAGTGGGTAAATTTTGTCCCAATTAAGACCACGTAAAGCAAGTATCAGGAACAGACTCAATACGTTTATATGATTTGAGAGACGGGACACCAAAAGCATGAGCAATACTCAAGTATTGGATGGACCAGCGATGTGTAGAGAGTCTTAGTGAGGTACGGATCATCAAACACCCAACGCTTTGTTGGCAATAGATGAATATGCAGGTTAAAACTCATTTTCGGATCAAAAAGGGCACCTAAATTATTTGCAATAGACATACGCTCCAAAGGTGTGCCATCTAGTGTATAAGGATTCAAAACTCATATGCTTACATTTAGAGCAATTTAGAACTAGTAAATTTGTTGAGCACCAACATTGGAATAAGTCTTAATCGGCCTGAGGAAGGTTTAAGGAACCCATATCGGCAGGAAAATAAGTGCGGCAAAGTTTTATATCACCCGCATTTATTATAGTATGGGAATGCAATATTATCTGTGGCAAGTCATTTATAAATAGGGTAAAGGGCAAAGGGCCTAGGTGACTTCCTTGAGGTACACCGGAGGAAACTCCGACCGATTCCGAGAGATTACATTTGAACAAGACTATTTGGGACCTGTTAGAAAGTCAGCCATATTAGTCAGCCAAATTAAAAGGCAAAACGGAAAGCCCAATAAATCGGGTTTATGAATTAGTAGCTCATGGTTGACAGTATCGAATGCTTTACTGAAATCAGTGTAAGTGACATCAGTTTGCTTCTCAGCTTCCTTCCTGTCCTTCAATAACTATATTCGTAAATACGAGAAAGTTGGTAGTGGTTGACCTTTGACCTATGAAACCGTGTTGGCATGGAGATAAAAGGGAACTGTACTGATATTGAAGTTGGCTGGTAACACTCTGTTCAAAAACTTTAGGAAAAGCTGAAAGTTAGCAATGCCCCTGTAGAATTGTATATATTAAAGATAATGGATTTTATGAGTGACCTCAGCCAAAGTGAAATTTATTTTATTTCTATTCAACTTTGTATGCGTCTGCTATATACGACACACACATAGACGGAACATCCATATATCTAGCCTATAAAAACGCTTCTCTGATACTAACATAAATTCTTCAAACATTTTTTCTACTACCATTCAATAACAAGGTCAGTGTTACGCCAGACATTAAAAAACTGTAAACAAAATATTGAAAAAATCTAAATCTGTTAAATATACGAAAAAAAAAAATGTCTAAACAAAACTAAGTCAATTGGAGAGTAAAGAACTAAAACTAAAATAAAAAGCATACAGAAAAGTATAATATCAAAATTGAAGCGCATACAAACTGTCGCGAATATTTGCGTGGATTTTGTAAAAAATCAAAAACAAACAAAAAAACAACAAAATCAAATACACACACGCACACAAAGAAAAAGCGCGCATCGATGAAAATGCGCAAAAAAAATTGGTTGAGAAATATTCAAATGCCGACGCTTTGAATTTAGAGTGAATTTAGAATGAATGAATGAGTGTATGTATGTGAGTGTGTATTTGTGTCATGTCATGTGATTGTATGCGCGTATGTGAACAGGTGGCAGCTTTGTTGGTGGCTGCTTTATTTTATTTTATTTATAAATTGATGCGATTGTATAGAAACTAATACACTTTGTCTATAAAAAGCGCGTGATTTTATATGCATTTATGTATGTACATATGTATGTGTGTATGAGATAAAAACATGCCTGTCTGTTAAATCTACACATTTTATTTGCAGTTGCATGGATACAACTGCGCACCCTCGTAATTTTACTTTTATATTTTTTTTTATATTCTAATAATCTAATCGACCATCCAACTCACGGCTGCAATGCTTCATACGTACTTCTTTATATGTATGTGTGTAAGTATGTTCACATGTATATTTGTATACTAAACCAATATTGAAAGTGGTGGCGCCGATATGCATAATACATTTTTATTGAATTAGCAGCAAGTGGTGAGTTTGCAAATAATATTAGAATGAAAATAAAACAAAATAAACTAAAAAATCTAAACAACAGCACACACACACTCTCACATATACCAATACAGCAACAACAAATTTAGCTAAACACATTGGCACGTGATATGGCAATAAACTCAGCTGCTGAGGTTGCTGCCATCGTCGATGTCATAGCCGTCGCTAAAACATTCCTAAGCAAACAAACGAACAAAAAAAAAAAACCATTGAAAATTTTATATAAAAAAAAACAAGTTGTGACGCGACGAATCGTGCGCAGACAAAATGTGCACCGCTGATTTATTTATGCTTTATTTTTTTTAAACTTTATTCTTTGACACTCTGTAATGGCGTGAATTTGAAATGAAAATGGAATGGAATTGTTGGTAAGTGTGAATGGTTTTAATGGGGATGCCGTTAGAAAAACAATTTATTTGCTAATGTATGTGTGTATATGGAATTCTAAATTTGGAAACACTTCTTAATTCTGTTTATTTACTTCCTTGTAATCTTAAAATTATATTTTGCAAGTTTAACATAATAGGGGGACTCATGTAACCGTATATATGCCTTATAAAGTGTGTAAACGTATAAATTTATCTAGTTTACGCACGAGCTGTCAAATTTTGTATGAAAAATCATTTACACAATTTGTATAAATTTACGCGCACATTTCATTGTGTAAACGCGATAAACTCAAAGGAATGCAACCTTGCAGACATTACAGCAGGCATTTTCATCAGAAATCTCCAACATCAGCAAGTAATTTACAAGAATATCTTAGTAAAGACGTTTTAGTTTTGATTTTTCACTTAATCTTGGTATTTTTTAATTTGTATAACAATCAAAAACATTTTTGTGGAAATAATACAGCTGAAAAACAATCAAGTTTATCAAGAGTATTACTAGGTGCGTTCATATAACCGCGTGTGTAAATGGATATAATTTTACACCTTATAAGTTTATATGCTATCATGAGTCCCCCTAATAAATTATTTGGTAAAATTCAACAAAATTAAATTAAGTGATTGGGCCGCTTTGGCGTATGAGTAACTTTTAGTGCCTCATACTTAGCAGAGATGTAAAAGAATGCAATCTTACGCAAATAATTATTCACTTAATTTTTCGTAAAATGAATGCAATAAATTTTTGAATTCTTTGGCTGAGACTTAAAAGTTGAAATGACAATTCAGATTTCATTTTGTGAATTCGCAATAATTGAATGAGAAGTATATTGAAGTCAGTTGAAGTCATTTGCATTCTTTGAAGTCATTTAACATGAGACAGTATTGAGGCATAAGGTATATGACCTATGACCTACGCTGGCAACAGATAGAACGAAATACAGAGAAATGCAAGAAGCCCATGCCACGAATTTTCTCCATGAAGCTTTGATAAAAAGATTTGATAAGTATATTTTGTACAGAAGAAGTAAATGATGTAATTGTTGCCTCAGCGGTATGTTCTGAAGTTGAACTCAAATGGGTTCGAACACTAAATCCATCATTTACAAACGAACATGTAGCCAAGATCAACGAGCTGGTCAAAAGCATTGTGATGAGTTCGATTTCAACGAAACGAAACGAGACAATAAATATGAGGAAAGCGGTAGCCGATTTTTTTACTTTTCTTTTATAGGTTAGGTTGAACTGGGCGGTCAATAAACGCCTCACATATACTGAATGTGTCCATAGTGTTAGCAGAATTAGTTTGACGACCAAACGGAAGAACCCGAATCAGGTAACATGTTATATCATAACTCCGTTCTCTTGACAAATACTAGAAGCTTTCTAGGACCTATCTTAATTGATGCCTTGAAATCTGGCAACTTTGCCGCCCCTAATAACTGGAGCCTTGACCTGGCGAGCGTAGGACACGAACACAGAACATGCTCGAGCGTTTCTTCCTGCAGCTCGCACTTCCTACATCTGCTGTTACTGACGTGAGCTAACTTATAAGCATGTGATACCAGAAGGCAGTGCCCAGTCAATATGCCCATCGTGAGCTTTAAGTCTTCGCTTTTCAGAGATGTTAACCACTTTGTGAGTCTAATAGCGTAGGCTTTACACATGCGCTTAGAAATTTTGCAACACCGCGCTTTTTTCTACGCCTTTTCCTGTTTGATGGATCATATGCAGATTCTGTTCTCTTTTAATTTCTCCCAAACGGACTGGGACGCCTATTGTCATTTCAGTGAGTGTTGCACCCTCCTTTGCCAACTCATCGGCCTTTTCGTTACTTTCTATCCCTTTATGACCGGAAACCCAGTATAGATTTATGGTCCGGCATGAGCGAAGTTTTTTCAATGCTTCTTTGCATTCCACAACACTTCTTTCTGAAGGACTGTGTGAGATTATAACCTTAATCGCAGCCTGACTATCAATATATATTAACTAAAATGCAGCTTAAGCACGATTCCTCCAGAATTTCTGCTGCTTTCTTCACGGCTATAATTTCTGCTTGAAAGACACTGCAGTAGCTTGGCATCCTGTTAGATCTACTTTTTATCTGGATCGACGCAGTAAACAGCAGACCGGACATCTTCAATCCGTATACACATGTACAATATTTTCTGCCATTTCTGCACCTTAGAACCAACCTTCCGGCTCAATTGTGGCTCCAATATCTCTTTCGAAGCTCAAGCACGGCACCATATATTCCGTTTGATTCCATTTTCCCGATATTAAGAGGATGCTATGGCCATATGGCGTGCATTCAAGCTGCCCTTAGGCCTTAAGCTTCAAATATGTAATTTTTTTTACAAAAATTGTCAATATGTTTTTCAAAAGAAGAGACATGCCAGTAAGTTGAAGTATCGCAATCGTCTATGGAAGACAAATGTATAGCTTATATGATCGATAAATCCCCGAACATAGCCATCTTGCACCGCTCTCTTACCATTAAATGGGCGTACATCAAATACAATGCACCTCTGCATATTTCACCCGCCGTGAAGAGACCATTTTCGTTTGCCTCAATACTAAATACGCCACGTCGAGGACGTCTATCAGATGGCAATTTCAAAGAGTTTTGCTTCTAAAAACAAAAGGTTCCCTTTACATTTCTTTTATTTGTAATTTGCTAAAAAGTCAGTAGATTTGATCTAAATTACTTATAAGTCAGCACTCCAAAAAAGACTCCAGACTTTATTTGTTTAGTCTTTAGTCAAAAGTTAGCTAGCCATTCAAAATTTGAAGTCATTGACTACGACTTCAACTGCATTTCATTCGCATAGATTGCATTCTTTTACAACCCTGATACTTAGCATACTAGACTTGAGAACTATTACCTACGATTATGTTGAAGGAGCTTAGCTTGCAACTGATTACCCAACACTTAGAAATATTTGAGTTGACTAAGAAGTCTGTTAACTTTTGCTTTTGTAGGTGAGGTTAAATTATCATCGTGCCATTTATTAGGGCTCTTAAAAATATTCGAACAATTAGATTAATCGATTGTACCTTTATTAATCGAACTTCACTATTCGTATAGTTGATTTGCAACGATTATTCGATTTTCAAAAAATGAAAAAATTACGTATACGCCATATATGAACCACAAATTTCTTTGTCATTGAATCTTTGTTAACTTGATCGATTAGTAGATATTGGAGTCCTGGGATGGTGTGTCTCAAAAATGGACAAACGTAAAAATTTCCCAACTTTCGGATTCCGTTGGGAAAAATATAACTAAGCATACACAACTTTCGAGAAAAATTAATATTGACTGACCTCCGAAAGGGAACTGTCTGTATGCTGCAAAGGACCTGTGCAACAAAGTTACGAGGGACACAGAAGGAAACATTTGTATACCCAATTTTACCTTGTACACAAAGTAGATTAATTTTATTCGGTTTTAATTTTAAACTTAACTAAATATTAAGTATAGAATTTCAAAATAAAGCGAAACTACATTTACAACGCATAATCGAAAAATCTGTCGGCTTGTCCTTATACTTAACAAAAATCTAAAATTTATGTTTGGTAGTTTAGAAGTAGAAACTTGTAGACACTTTTGATTTCGAAGAAAACCTCAAAAGTTTAAACTAGCTGCTGAAAATCTAAAAATAGGAGCATAATCGCGTTTCGTAAGTTTTTTACTTAGCTTTTATTTGCTTGGGTTGTATATATGTACATATGTATGTAACGGAATCTTTGAGCATAATTTTCACCTATTTCCAGAAGTTTGATATACTTGAAACTTTGCACACGTATCCAGAACCGGGGACAATGCAAGAATTTGTTGGTGGAGTGACATAAGTTCGTATGGTAAATTGAACTTATTTAGAATGGCCACAAGGTCAATTGAAACTTTGCACACTTATCAGGGACTCATGACAATGCAATCATTTAATAGTGGGGTGACATAAGATCAAGGGGCATAAAGTCAATTGACCTTATGCCAACTTCAAATGGCCACCAGTTTAATTGAGGCTTCGCAAACGTATCAAAGAACAATGACAATGCAATAATTTAATGGTGGAGTGACATAAAGCCAACGGGTATAAGGTCAGTTAATCGTATGACCATTTTAATTGGTTATAAGGTCTATTGGTCATTTAAGGTGGTAAAAGGGACTATTGACTTTATGGCCCTTCAAAGTTTGGTGTAGTGGCCATTTAGTAAATTTTCGTTTACCAAAGTGACCATTTCAGGGAAAAGACTGTAATTATATATTTACTGAAGTGAATCCAACACGAAAGCAAAAAAGGTCCGCAGGATCGATTTTACGTTAATTTGCAATACAGTTTTTTTGCATTAATTCGTTGTAGTCAAATAAGATTTTAGAAAACTTAAGGCCGTAGAATTTTTTATTCCAAATTTTCTTTAGGCCCAAACATGGAAATCTACAAACAAAAAAGTGTACGTGATTAATTATTCCATTTGCAACTGCAACGTAGCAAATGCTACGCCACAATATCTATTTCTCATTTAGCGCCCACCCCTAACATCATCTTTTCCATTTACTGCCCACCTCTAGTAGTGTATGTACCGAAATACATATATACATACATACCGGCCCAACAACCATCGCGCAAGCACAAAGCAAGCCAGCGATGGTGAACGCACAATGCTTGGGAATTTTCATTCGTGGCGCGCTGTGCGCGACAATGCGATCATAATTCCCAACGTGTTCGTAGTTACCTATGAATAAAATGATTGGCCGGAATACACCAGGGACACTTCGCCGTAGGTACATCACCACGATCCCGATCCTCGGACATCCCATCCCGAAGTCTAGCCACCACCTTCGTCAAAGCTATTTGATGAGAGCAACCGTCACTCAGTACTCTCTCTTCGGGCGTGATCCTAACTACCGCCGTCATTACTATCAGCGTTAGCACCCCTTAGCGAGAGCCACCGTCGTCTTCACCATCTCAGCCACCGCTAAGCTAGCAATCTATCTCCCTCTCTCTGTGGAGAGCCGTCGTCCTTGGATTACACTATATTGTCAGCGACACTACCTAGTGAACATCTCTCTCTCTCTCTCCCCTGGATTCAAGGTTGTGGATATTTTAGCCCGAGAGCCGCGTGTGTGTGTGTTCGAAATCAAAACACTAATTCACTGTGTATTTATTTAGGTGGGCGAAGTGGGACCTCCATCCGACTCTGGATTGACTTGAGCATACCTCAGCCTTTGACCAAACCCACCTCATAAATGGCGCCCTAGCAGGGACCCGTCTCCTCAGGCGACTGTGCCAAAACCAACGAGAGCACCAACACTGTAGGAACGGGTTCACCGAACACACAACCAACAATTGACACAAAAATAAGCAAACCACCACCACCACGCTCCTGGAAAGGATTGAGGAACTGGCAGAATCCTATCTGATTAAGCCAGATCAACTCCTCCCAACCCTTCCAGAGATACTGCTTGGCAAAGCCCATCAATGGTTCCGCCTGCGAAAGCAACAAGTACACACATGGGCTGACTTCCGCTCCGAAGCCGGAAAATTCTTTTTGCCGAAGCGACACATTAGCCAGCTAGAGGACGCTATCCGCCAAAGAAAACAGACGAGCAGAGAAAAGGCCAATGACTATATCCTCGCCCTCCAGACGATGATTCGCCGCCACCCGACTTTGTGCAAAGAAGATCATCTAGAACGCATATACGACGGACTACGGGTGGAGTATCGACTTTTTGTGAAGCGGGGCGAGTTCCAAACGATAGAGCAGCTTATGGAGCTCACCGACGAGTACGAACTACTGCGGAGCGAAGAAGCTAAACAGAGCCGACTGTTAGCACATAGCTTAAGCACAGTAATAATCGAGGAGCGGGAGGAGCAGAATGATCAAATAACAAACTCTCTGTCCACACTCACTGACCGTTACGATGCAAGAAACACCTGCTGGCGATGCAAGAAACGCGGCCACCGCCGCTCCCATTGCAACAACAAAAGACAACTTTTTTGTTCTAGATGCGGCAGAGACGGAACGCTCTCCAGGGATTGTGCATGCTACGGAATGAACCGAAATAATCCGATAACACCCGCACTATTATCATCTGTAGCCAAAGGGAAGGGGAACGACGGACGTTTTTACATACAGGTGTCCATCGAAGGATTGATGTGCCGCGCCCTGATCGACACGGGGGCCACCGCGACATACATCAATGAAGCCGTAAGAAGGCATCTGGAACGACGAAAGATTCCACCGTTATCCAATCGTCGCAACGTGCAACTCGCCGGTCAAGGTCAAATACAATGATCAAACAGCCAGTACGTTGGTGTCTGTTATCCCTAATTTGGTCGAGAGTGTTATCCTGGGTATGGACTTTTTGGCAAAGCGCAACGTTACCGTCTCAATGGATGGAAAGCCCCTTACCACAGCCGGTGCAACCAAAGCAAACGCACCCGTAACCCTGCATTACATAAGAGAAGCGGAACACCTCAACGAAGAGCGAAAGATAGAACACCTAGAGCTCATAGAAACACATAAAAAAGCACCCACACCTCTAAAAGGGCCAAACACTGCCGCAGAACACAGACACAACACAACACTAAAACAAAGTTATTACCCGGCCATCCTCCTCAGCAACAATGGTGAGCAACTCGTCACCAACGCTCCGGAAACGATCCTGAAGGATCATAACATCACCCACCGATTTACCAAACCGTGTGCCCCCACAAAAATCCTACCGAACGCGTTAATCGCGTTATCAAAACAAGGGTGGCACAACGTACGAAACAAGACCATCGGAACTGGCAACGGGAATTACCAGAAAAAGCGTTCGCCATAAATACGACCCAACACAAATCAACCGCCGAAATAAATTTTAACCGCAACTTCGTTGGGTCGAGAGAAGCACGAACAAAATATGCCATGCCCGAAGAACCGCCTCCATTCGACGCAGTACCGTGGCCCGCAAATAAGCCACGAATACTGGACGCTAAGATATTCTGGAACCCGCCATTAATAGCCGGCCATCTAAACGCCATCGTACGCGACAAACCAACCGCTGGTGACACTATACCGTATGCACCAAACCGAGAACCACACGATACTATTAATGGAAACCACGCCCTGACTTCTTTGCCCGGACTATGGCTAAATCGCAAAAGGGTGTAACACGGCGCGTAGGGTGGACGAAGATCACTCCATAATCAAGCTGAAAGAACACTCCAAGATGGTACGATTCGCTGGCTGAGAAGGAATAAGATCCGACCTAGTTTGATAAGTTTTCTATACATGAAATGTAAATTTAAAATGTAATATAAAAATGTACATATGTATATACCTTAATCTTGAAATGTAAATTTAAAATGAATTTCTACTTGCAATGTAAATTTAAACACAAATGAAATGTACACATTATTGTTGAAAAAAAGAGAAGAAAAAAAAAAATCAATCAATCATAATAATAAAAACATGAACGAACACATATATACACATGTCGGCCGTGCCATCGGATTCAAAAGATGATAAAACATACCTGGGCTCTGCCCATGGTAGTTCAGGCCTCCGCGAAAAAACCCTAGAATACCACAACCTTTCGTCCGCCGAAGTAGGAGGGGGACTGTAACGTAGAAAATGCTACGCCACAATATCTATTTCCTATTTAGCGCCCACTCCTAACATCATATTTTCCATTTACTGCCCACCCCTAGTAGTGTATGTACCGAAATACATATATACATATATACCGGCCCAACAACCATCGCGCAAGCACAAAGCAAGCCAGCGATGGTGAACGCACAATGTTTGGGAATTTTCATTCGTGGCGCGCTGTGCGCGACAATGCAAGCATAATTCCCAACGTGTTCATAGTTACCTATGAATAAAATGATTGGCCGGAATACACCAGGGACACTTCGCCGTAGGTACATCACCACGATCCCGATCCTCGGACATCCCATCCCGAAGTCTAGCCACCAACATCGTCAAAGCTATTTGGTGAGAGCAACCGTCACTCAGTACTCTCTCTTCGGGCGTGATCCTAACTACGGCCATCATTACTACCGTCGTTAGCACCCCTTAGCGAGAGCCACCGTCGTCTTCGTGAGATATAGCAGATGGCAATATAGGTAAAACCTATTCCCAGCTGGATTCTAATGCACTTAAATTATAACTTGAACAAAAGTTGAGATATCTTTGGGAAATTCGGTATACTACCTTACGTGGACCGTGGACCCAGAATAGATTGGTATTCAAAATTAAAATAAAGAACATTGTTAGTGTGATGAATGTTTTGCGGAGTGGTGGCAGCGTATTCCACATACCACAACGAAGGGTCTGCATTCAAGTCCGTGGCAAAGCAACATCAAAAATGTGGGAAATGATCTTTTTCATAAGAAAAAGGGTTTTCTAACCCGGCAGTGGCTTGGCAAGCACTACGAAAATATTTCTGCTATAATAATCATTTCAGTGAAAACTCAACTGGCTTCCCGCCAATTTGTAGGCAAAATTGAAGAGGAGCATGAGAAAACTTTGAAATGAAGCTCGGCTTAGATCTCATCGGAAGTAGTTTGCGCTAAGTATTTTTTTTATTTTAGTTATTTATTTAATTAAAAATTGTTAAAATTAGAATAGAAGAAAGGAAAAAATTAGACAACTGCCAAAGCTTTTTGTATAGATCCATTTCGTGAATTGCTAAATTCCTTCATCGGTAATGTTTAGGCGCCGCTGCTATAACCATTCAGCTATCAAAGCGGTTGTTTGTTTATCTTCATTATTTCTATGTACTTCTATCCTTTTTCTTGCCAATTGATTTTCACAGCGCTGCGACATCTGTTGCAGAAACGATGTGAAAATTGGACTTGTTTTATGGCAATGATGCCATAGTGTATTATTTATTGACACTTTTTCCTCGTGATCTGGGATGAACTATCAATTTTTTTTAAACGGTTTTATTTAGCTTGACTTGACGAATTTTGTAATTAAAATTTAAGTAACTTCCCGATAAGCTACAAGCTTGAAACTTGGAATATATTTCAGAGCCCGATGACAATGCAATAATAAGAAAAAAACTCCGATAGGTGGCGCATGGATCGAAATATTTCAAAAAATCGTATTTGTGGTCCGATTTGGTTCATATTTGGAACACATAATACATACATGAATAGAAAGCGGACTATGGAAAAAACGCCGCTAGGAGGCGAAAGGATGGAGATATTAAAAAAAATCGTATTTGTGACCCGATTTGGTCCATATTTGGAACACATAATACATACATGAATAGAAAGCGACCTATGATGTCCGATTTGGCTAATATTTGGAACAAATATTACATATAGTGTCCGGCAGAAGTGACATCAAAATATTTTTGAGGACTTAGATTGTAACAAATTGTAAGGAAAGGGTCCTTGTAATAATGAGCCACTAAATGAACTTAATAGAATGAGAAATAATAGGCAATTAAATAAAGACTAAACACTTGATAATAAACTAATAAAACAAAATTTAAGTTAAACCGTTTTATTGAAAACAATACTTATATGAAGTAATAATAATACTAAAAGGTAGGTCCGAGGTACTAGTCAACTTTACAATAGCAACTTTCCGGCCATTGCAGAATGGCAATTAATAAAAGAGGAAACGCCGTCGAAAACCAGCAAACAAATCCTGGTGGCCATTTGCGAGGAGTCCTTAGAGGCTCTGCCCAAGTCGGACTACAAAATCGCCTTTGCTTTTCGCATGGCCAAGGTGAAGGTATTCCGCGGCGACACAATCCCTTCTGAAGACGACCTTGATGAAGTTGAAGGGGCAGGTAATCTGCTGCAGGGCATCAATATCAAGGACGGGGACACAACAGAAGTCTAAGTGTATGCAGATTAATCTGCAGCACTCTGAAAGTGCTATGGATAATTTTAAAATCCTTCTCGGGGAGGAGGATATCAACATCAGCCCAATCCAAGAGCCCTGGGACCACAGTCAGGAAATCAGGGGGCCTAACATCAACACACACAATCTGTTCTACAAAACGGATGTAAGCCAAGAGCAGGCATTGTAATCAAAAAAGGTATAAATGCTTTCTCATGTTCAAATTACAGCACAGCAGACCTAACAGTGGTAAAGCTAGAGGGCGTGTCCAACCAGGCCATCTACGTGGTGGATGGCTCCACCTCCAAAGCTGGGAAACTTTATAAATAATAGAGGCGGGTGCAGCATAACTATCGGCTGCGACGCCAATGCAAGAAACATGATATGGGGCAGCTCGATTGTAAAACTGGAGAGTGTCAGACAAAGCCTCTCTCTCGGATCACCGCTGGATCTTCTTCGACATCAAACTTGGATCGTGCCAGACTCACCGCTACAGAAACCCAATAAGAACAAAGTGGGATAAATTTGTAAGGCTAACTACACCAGCCTTAGAAATAAGCGAGCCTAACATAAACTGCCCGTAAAAGCTCGATGAGCTAGTTGGCAAAGTAGAGCTCGCGATAACTACCTTTTACAACAAGTGCACCCCATTTAGTAATCGTAAAAAGAGTCCCCAGCCTAGTGGAGCGGGAACCTTAGGAAACTTAGAACGACAGTACGGAAGGCATTTAATGAGTGCCTTACAACCAAGGAGTGGCAGCCATATAGGGAGGCGTTCAAAGCATACAAAAAAGCTATAAGGGAAGCGAAGGCTGTGTCCTGGCAATCCTTCTGCTCCTCAATAGAAAATACTCGTGAGTCCTCCAGACTGAGTAAAACTCTGTCCAAAGAACACCACAACAATCACTTCGTAAGAAGTGAGGTAGGCCTATGGACAAACTCAGCAGAGGACTCCCTGAGCACACTCATCAATACTCATTTCCCTGGATGCTATCTAACAACAGTAAAATAATATCTCTGCAGGGAGTCTCAGTCCTCAGAAGGCTTACTGGACATGATAATAGACAGCTAATAGATCAGGTTTGCCATCAATGGCTTCTCTTCATTCAAATCGCCCAATCTGAATGGCGTCATCCCTGTAATGCTACAAAAGCTAGGTGATCCAATGATCCTCTGGCTGGAAACGTTATACAGAGCGAGTATCGCCCTTACGTATATTCCACAAAGCTGGAGAAAAACAAAAGTAATCCTTCTGCAAAAAGCGGGCAGATGCATACACGAAAATTCGAAAGACTATAGGCCAATAAGACTCACATCCTTCATGCTCAAGGTCCTTGAAAGGCTTCTGGATATCTATATTAGATCAATAATAATAGGACCTAACTTGTCAAAGGCCCAGTACGCCTAAATGAACGGAAGATCTACGCAGAACGCCCTCCATGAGCTGACGGGTTTTGTGGAAAGGTCACTACACTACAAACAATTCACTCTAGCAGCCTTCCTAGATATAGAAGGCGCCTTCAACAACATCGAAACCGGCACAATTGTGAAAGCCCTGCAAAGGGCCGGAGTTGACAACCACATTTGTGGATGGACTCAATCAATGCTGGAAAACAAAACCACGCAAGCGGATATGGGCTCAGTGACAATGACCCGCAAAGTGGGTAGAGGTACACCCCAGGGCGGGGTCCACTCGCCACTACTCTGGGTCACTGCACTGAACGAGATATTACTCGAACTAGACAAGAATGGTGTTAAGGCAGTAGCATACGCAGACGACGTGATCATTTCAGTCCCGGGGACTTTTCCCTCCACGCTAAGCGACATCCTTCAGGGTGCGCTAAGCAGGCTACACACCTGGGCGGCATCGTACGGCCTCAACATCAACCCTAGCAAAACAGGACTGATACTGTTCAGTAACAGAACGGAAATACCAACATTTCGACTGCCCTCACTATATAGTACGGAACTCTCACTCTCAACTAGATTTAAGTACCTAGGCGGCGTAATAGACAACAAGTTAAATTGGGAAACCAATATCGAAAAAAGAGTAGATTAGGCGTATATCGCATACTACTCGTACAAGAGAATAGTCAGCAGAAAATGGGGGCTGAAGCCAAAACTTATGATGTAGCTCTACACGGCGGTCATAAGGCCCAACCTGTCCTACGGATCCATCGTTCCGGACGAACACACTAAATGTTATACTTAACCTGCTGCCACAGGCCCTCCACATCAGATATACAGCGATCAGCACAGCCATTAGGCTAAGTGAGTCTAGATGCTGGAAAGAAAAACGTTATGGCCATAGCGGCATCCTAACAAGGCTCGCCGATGTAGATTCGACAACAGATACCTCTCAAAAACACTGATATTCGACAGAAATTACAAGGTGCAGATACCCTCTAGAACGGATTGGTCATCCGACAAAGTTGGCAGGGAGGAGGTCACCTCACTCTACACTGACGGATCCAAAATGGACTGCGGCGTCGGCGCAGGTGTTCTCCAACCAACTAGAAGTCGCAATCCCCATCCGTCTCCCAAACACAGCTAGCATCTTCCAAGCAGAGGTGCAAGGAATAGAGAGGGCCTGCATCATCCTGCTGCAGAACCAGATAGACCGTGAGGTAGCCATATACTTCGACAGTCAAGCGGCGCTCAAAGCGCTAGAATCACCGTACACGTCCTCTAAAGCCGTCGATAACTGTAAGAGGGTGCTACGTGAAGCAGCTAACCCGGCTGCTATCACACTCAGCTGGGTACCCAGCCACAGGAACATTGACGGCAACGAAAAAGCGGATGAAATAGCAAAGGCAGGAGCATCATTAGACATCACGGAAGCAGTCGCGGTGCATCGGCCACTCATATAATTTAAAAGAGACATTCTCACCTATCTTAGAAAAATAGCAATCCGTGATTGGTACTCTACGGGCACCTGTAGAATCACCAAACTAATCTGGTCAGAGTACAACCAGAAAAGGACCGATGATCTACTAAATAGGTCTAGGAAGGAAATATACAGGACCACGGCAACTATTGCAGGTCACTGGCCGTTTGGCCCGCATGCGAGCAGAATGGGTATCCTCTACAATAAGAGGTGTAGGAGCTGTAGACAGGAGGGTGCCGAGGAATCGGTTACTCACTTCCTCTGCGAGAGCTCTCGCGAATTTTCGGTCCCGAACTGTAGGCAACTGTGTGTTTCCGGACTCAAACGGTGTCAAACTGCCGCATCAAGGACATCACTAGGTTTATTGTTTTAACCAAGTGGTTTGAGTAAAACAATATGCAGGGTACATCAGCTAAAATATAATTGGGTCGAGGAGAAAGTGCATCAAAATGGCGCCTAGAGCGCTACTTGGGCCCGGCCCCATAGCCGGACAGCACAGCAACCATCCAACTAGTCATCAGACTCCTCATCAATGTAGGGAGTTGATCAGACAATTGAATAAAAACGTTGGACGCGTCAAATTTCTATTGATAGTAAGATCAACTGAACTTTAATCAGGATATGCTACGCCGCATATTTTTAGAAATTTCACGCGCCCAACGCTTTTATTTAATTGTCTGATCAACGCCCTAGATTGATGAGGAGTGTGATGACTATTACCTATGTCCTACCTAACTATTTTATAGCTTTTAGTATTGGTTTTACTTCATGTAAGTATTGTTTTCAATAAACCCGTTTAGCTAAAAACTTTTTTTATTTTATTTCTTGTTATATCGGCCTACTGTTTTTCATAACAATAATAAGATAAAATAAGTTTTGTTAGGCATGGAGCTCGATTCGAACCCGCGATTTTACAAGTCAGTAGGCAGATATATGTAATAAGAAAAATTGTTTAAAATTGTTTATGTTAAGGACGTAAAGTGTAAGGATAAGTACGACTTGTACACTGCAAGAAATAGTGCTAGTAAAATCAATAAATCGCTTCTGTTTTTCTTGACTTGACGGAGATTCGGTGAAATTGGTCGAATCAAAAAATCGCTTCTGTTGTTCTTGACTTGACGGAGATTCGGTGAAATTGATCGAATTATTGTTAATTCGACCGAGTTATTTGTCAAACGAACAAATTAGCTTAGTCATTTCAACAGAAGAGAAATTGTCGCTCTTAAGTTAACAAAACTCTGTAAAATGGACAGATTCCTGGTCAATCTAACTGATTTTTCTGTTAACACAACTGATCTTACAGGTCTTTTCAACGGCGATCAACAGTAAATACATGAGCAAATTTCAAAGAGAATTTTACGCTCACTGCGCTCTCTACTTTGTACTTATGACGATGGTGCCACATGTTAAAAAAAAAACACCAAAATAAGAAAACCATCAAAACGAAAAAACACGCAAAACTAGTTTTTCAGTTATCAATACAAAACGAAAAAACCCTTTTTTGAATTTCCTGTGCAAAAAATTATGAGATACGGGGACACCTATTTATCGGGTACAATTTTGCAACCTCTGGTCCAAGCGAAATGCAAAATTGCGCCCTCTTGTTGCAAAAGTTTTGCTTGAACGAACAGTATTTTTCCAAAGTTAGTAACATTTTGTTCAAGTTTTTATGAATTTTCACTCACGCGAACGAATCTAATAAGATAATAAAAAACATTCATTTTTAATGCTGATGTTTCCGACAAAATAAAAGTTTGAGTTGTTTTCGAATCGTTTCAACTTAAAGTGTCGAAAATTAAACTTGCCGAATTACATGTAAAGTTACTCCAGTGGTGAATTAACTTCTAGCGATTTGATTCTTTACTTTTCTATAACTTACAAGTTCTCTATTTAAAATGTTATGTCCAACATTTATACTAAAATTTTTGTTCGAAACAATCAAGTGTGGCAACTGCATGCGAGAGAAGAAATTGAGAATGAGCTGAGCTGCAACTGAAAGAATTGAGAATCAGTTTTGTGACTACTATTTTCATTTCTGTTTGCAAAGCGAAGTTCAAAACTACAAATTAAATAAATTATGAAATATAAAATTTGGTGAAAGTGCGTTTAATAAAACAAAATAATTAAGTGTATAATGTTTAATGTGTGCCAGCATATTTGATGTAAGCCCAATTGACGTTCGGTTAGTACACTCAGAGAAAAACGCCGTTCTAAAATCCAGCACCACCGGACTCAACTCAAGCTTTTCATGTTCTTACTTTTTTGTTCTTGAAAAACGAACGACCTGTTCTTAAAACAACAACCTTGTTCTTGAACTGACACCATTTTCTTGAAAAAAGAACGGCCGGTCTTAAAATATGAACAAATGTTCTATTAATGAGAACGATGTTCTTAAATCAAGCCCAAGAAAAAAAACGGTACAATTCGTGTGCACTACAATGTTAAATACACCATTTGGCACCAGCTATCAAGCAGTTGTAGTGGCCCAGCGGCTATGATGTTGCGCTTGCGATCGTGTTGCGCGAGTTCGATCACTGCCAAACTCTGAATTTTTTAAAACAATTTTTTTTTTGTTCTATTTTTTTAACTCTTATTTTTCGTTCAGTTACATTCACATATCCACAGGTAATTCTCAAACTTGTTATGAAATGTTTTAAGTATATATGCAGATTACATCTTTAAATAAGAATAATTTCTCAATAAGAGAAATGTATGAGAAAATGCTTATTATGCATTTTTCTTAAACTTTTGAATTTTAATAACAATTTTTTGGTTGTAAATATTCTTTATTTATGACAAAAATATTATTATTAATAAAAATTAAATAAATATATTTAAACAAATACTTTCCCTCCCACCAAAGGTTAAATGTTAAATCGGCCCCAAATCGTTCTCGAAGCGTGAGAACGAAAAATCCAAAATCAAGCCCAAGTAGTGCTTGAAATGAGCACAGAAGGTTCACACATCAATACCAAAGTGGTCATAAAATACGAACGGTGTGCTTGGAAAAACTGTTCTTAAAACAAGCCCATCGGTCACAAGTTAAGAAAAAACGTACTTAACAGACTTTTGTCAACGAATGTTCTTAATTTTGAACTCGTTTCGTTCGTTTTAGAACGATTTTTTCTCTGAGTGTAAATGCCACCGTGGTGTGATGGTAGCGTGCTCCGCCTGCAAAACCGTATGCCCTGCGTTCGCACACCGGGCAAAGCAACATCAAAATTTTAGAAATAAGGTTCTTCAATTAGAAGAAAATTTTCCTAAGCGGGGTCGCCCCTCGGCAGTGTTTGGCAAGCGCTCCGGGTGTATTTCTGCCATGAAAAGCTCTCAGTGAAAACTCATCTGCCTTACAGATGCCGTTCGGAGTCGGCATAAAACATGTAGGTCCTGTCCGGCCAATTTTTAGGGAAAATCAAGAGGAGCACGACGCAAATTGGAAGAGAAGCTCGGCCTTAGATCTCTTCGTAGGCTATCGCGCCTTACATTTATTTATATTTTTTTATATAGAAATATAGGTACTTTAGTACAAAGCTGTCGCAACAACTTTTTTTGTTCATTTGACTACTAAAACGTTCAATTACGAATCAACGATTTGTGCGCAGTTGATTCAACATCTTGTTGCGATGCATAAAAATTAACAGAACTTTCGGTTGAATTTACCCTTATTTCGGTTGATTTTACCAGTCTTTTCCTTTCAGTTTAGCTTTCTTGCCGTCGGATGCTTCGTTTAAAAAAATAATAACTTTTAAATATTTCCATCAAATACACAACTAGGTATAAAATAATCGGTTTGACCCAAACATTAATTTTCTTGCTTGCTTTACTTTTTTATTATTATTATTTTATTTGTATGTATGCTTTTGTATTTAGGTAAACTCAAAGCCCACACCACAAATTTTATTCAAAAAAGGCATAATTAATGATATTGAACGACATTTACAAACGGATGTGGATAAGAATATTTCAATGTGTTGGTTTGTGTGCTTTTTAGTGCAAATATGTTTATGCATACATGCATAGATTAATTTTAATCCCTAGGCGGATATTTGCATATAAAATTTTTAGTTATAAAATCTATATTTTTTTTGTACTAGCTAAGTAAGGATATTTTTTTTTAATGTTAAACCATCTTTATTTTCCTTTAATAACATTTTTTTCTTTTTAATTTTATTATTGCATTAATTATTATAACAGTTTTTCTCACATACAAAATTTATGTGGTGACTAATTAATTTAACACCCTGTAGGAAATGAAGCTAATCTGAAATTTTTTTTGTGTTTTCGTAGCTGCAAATATGGGTGCACCTCATAATACCGACTTTCAGAATGCTGGAAAATCATAAACCCGAAAATTTTCAGAAATCCCTACAAGACGCAATCACAAACAATACAATATTCCGACTAGGCAAAATCCCGACAGCTCTAAATCTCGACAACACAATATCTAAATAAATTTACTAAAATTTCGTTACTACACATTTCGCCTATGCAGAAAGGTGTTTTGTGCAGAAGTACTGTGGATTGCGTAGTTGGTGTTGGAATTTTTTATATTATAATGCACCAATTTACATGGTGTCGAGATTTAAGGTCGGCTTTCGATCGTGCCGGGATTATGAATAGCCGGGATTTGTTCCTGTCCGGATTTGGTCGTCTCGAGATTATGAACTTTCGGTATTTGATCATGTCGGGACTATGTGTTTCAGTATTTTGTGTTTCGGTATTTTGTAAATCGGAATTGTGTTATACACTTAGAAATATGTTGACGGAAAGCTCATGTGAACTTTTTGACAAATGAGTTATTGGTTTTAAAACAAAAAATTGATACATTTTCAATCAATCAATTAACAACTAACATTTAACTTTATATTTGTTAAGCTGAATAGGTGGCATCTACATTTTTAGGATTGTTTACATTTTTTAGGATTTTTAAAATCAAATATCTCAGGGCACCATTCTCAAAAACAACTTTGAAACAGCTTTATATCCACACGTCGCCTTTCATTCGTGTTCACTACAACTTTTCCAGTTTAAGTTCAGAAAGTTACAACTCAAATTCAGAAATTCAAATTCCGAAAATTGCAATTCAAGTTCAGCAATTCGAATTCAATTTCAGAAAACTACAACTTCAGAATTTCCGATTTCCACAAAATTGCAATTTATGTTCAGAAACTTTAAATTAAAATAGAAAAAATTACAATTCAAGTTCAGAATTTCCAATTAAAGTTATGAAAATTAAAATTCAAGATCAGAATTTTCAGTTTAAGTTACAAAAATTACCACTCAAGTTCAAAAATTCCTATATATATACAGAAAATTACAATTTAAGTTCAGAAATTCTAATTCAAATTCAGAAAATTACAATTTCAGTCCAAAATTTCCGATTTCCAGAATTGCAGTTCAGAAATTGAAACTCAAATATAGAAAATTAATATTCAAGTTCAGAATTTCCAATTAAAGTTCAGAAAAATAAAGTTCAAGACCAGAACTTCTAGTTCAAGTTCAAAGAACTTCAACTCAAGTTCATAAATTGCAATTCAACTACAGAAAACTACAATTCTAGTTCAGAAATTTCAACTCAAATACAGAAAATTACAATTCAAAATCAGAATTTCCAATTTAAGTTCAGAATTTCCAATTTTAGTTCAAAAAATTACAACTCAAGTTCAAAAACTCCAATTCAAATACAGAGAATTACAATTCAAGTTCAGAATTTCCAATTTAAGTTCCAAAAGTTATAATTTAAGTTCCGAATTCTCAAAGTTCAGAAAATTACAATTCAAATTCAGAAAATTACAATTTCAGTCCAAAATCTCCGATTTCCAGAATTGCAGTTCAGAAACCTCAACTCAAATTCACAAATTGCAATTCAGCTACAGAAAACTACAATTCTAGTTCAGAAATTTCAACTCAAATACAGAAAATTACAATTCAAAATCAGAATTTCCAATTTAAGTTCAGAATTTCCAATTTTAGTTCAAAAAATTACAACTCAAGTTCAAAAACTCCAATTCAAATACAGAGAATTACAATTCAAGTTCAGAATTTCCAATTTAAGTGCCAAAAATTATAATTTAAGTTCCGAATTCTCAAAGTTCAGAAAATCACAATTCAATTTCAGAAATTCTAATTCAATTTCAGAAAATTACAATTTCAGTCCAAAATCTCCGATTTCCAGAATTGCAGTTCAGAAACTCAAACTCAAATATAGAAAATTACTATTCAAGTTCAGAATTTCCAATTAAAGTTCAGAAAAATAAAGTTCAAGATCAGAACTTCCAGTTCAAGTTCAAAAAACCTCAACTCAAGTTCATAAATTGCAATTCAGCTACAGAAAACTACAATTCTAGTTCAGAAATTTCAATTCAAATAGAGAAAATTACAATTCAAAATCAGAATTTCCAATTTTAGTTCAGAATTTCCAATTTTAGTTCAAAAAATTACAACTCAAGTTCAAAAACTCCAGTTCAAATACAGAGAATTACAATTCAGTTCAGAATTTCCAATTTAAGTTCCAAAAGTTATAATTTAAGTTCCGAATTCTCAAAGTTCAGAAAATTACAATTCAATTTCAGAAATTCTAATTCAAATTCAGAAAATTACAATTTCAGTCCAAAATCTCCGATTTCCAGAATTGCAGTTCAGAAACCTCAACTCAAATTCATAAACTACAATTCTAGTTCAGAAATTTCAATTCAAATACAGAAAATTACAATTCAAAATCAGAATTTCCAATTTTAGTTCAAAAAATTACAACTCAAGTTCAAAAACTCCACTTCAAATACAGAGAATTAAAATTCAAGTTCAGAATTTCCAATTTCAGTTCAAACAATTATAATTTAAGTTCAGAATTCTCAAAGTTCAGAAAATTACAATTCAAGTTCAGAATTTCCAATCCAGAAAGAGAAAGCGACAATCCGAGTTCTGAAAATTAAAATTCAAGTTCAAAAAGTTTTGAGCAGTGTGTTTTTTTTTTTTTGTAAAGTTATTGTAAATAAATTTTTTTGTTTGCTTGCAATTCACTGGAAAAGGTGTCGCTTACGTTCATTTCATTACGTCAACTTTATAACAAAATTTTGAGCGCGAAAACAAAGCGCCATTGATTTTTCGATAGGATTTGGGCTCAGGAAAAAAAGTTCCACTACGCATACCCAAAAAAATAATTTTCGAGCCTGCAAAAAAAATGACGAAAGGGTAAATTTTTCGACCAAAATACTACCCAAAACCCATAAAATATTTTTTTTTTTCAAAAATCTGTTATCGCCAACGTTTTTACAGCAGTTTTTTGAAAAAAATAATATTTTTTGGGTTTTGGGAGTGTATTGGTCGAAAAATTTACAGTTTCGTCATTTTTTTTGCAGGCTCGAAAATTATTTTTTTGGGTATGCGTAGTGGAACTTTTTCCTGAGCCCAAATCCTATCGAAAAATCGATGGCGCGATATCGGTTAACTTTCGTCCATACAAATCGACCCAGGTTAATGTATATATAGACACCAGATGATGTCTTAATGGTGCAGAATGATATTAATTAATAATTGTGCCTGAACTCTGGTGTCTCTTTGAATCCGTCCAAATGCCTTCAAATGGTCTACTCGAAAACAATTAATCTTCTAACTACAAATTATAGTGTTTCTAATTGTGAGCTCCATTGTGTTGATGAGATTAAGGACCTTGGTGTTGTCTTTGACAATAAGTTTTCTTTTAGTAAACACATAAATTCTATAACCTCTAAATCATATTCTATGCTTGGTTTTGTGAGGCGCAATGCTGCCAAATTCTCAGTTCCCTACACTCTTAAGCTACCTTATACGTCATTTGTTAGGTTTCACCTGGAATATGGCGTATTTATTTGGAGACCAAGTAGTCAAAGTGCTATTACCAGGATTGAAAGAATATAAAAAAATTTTCACAAATATGCCCTTCGTCCTTTAAATTTCTCGGATCCTACACCCTCCTACGCTGCACGACTTCTGCTTTTAAGCCTTAAGTCTTTGGAAAATCGCACATCAATACTGTTCATTTACGTACGATATTATTAATGGGTTCGTTGATTGTCCATATTTATTGGATAGGATTCGATTTAATATTCCTCGGAGGGGTCGTCGTAATTTGTATCCATTTTATTGTGACAATTTTAAAACCCACTATTCCAGTAATGTTCCCTTCGCTCGTGCTCTCCGTAAGTTTAACTTTATCAGTACTCTTTCTAAGTACCCTGTATTAATTTTTAAATATGTATTTCTTAATTTCAGTTTGTAAGGATGGAAGTCCATACACTTATTGAAATAAACAAATAAATAAGTAAAATAGCCAAATATTAGTAAGCTTATTTCTACAATTGGTTTTTGTTCTTGCAGGGTTATTATAAAGTCGCTATATTTAACCCTCCGATTAGCGGCGAAATTTTGCACTTTGAAATTTATCCACAAATATTTGAATTTTTGTTTAAATTTAGAAGAAAAATCGTCGCAAACTGTGATAAGTTTGAATTTTTATTGATAAATTTTGAAATGAATTCGATCTATGAGGTTTTAAAGGCTTAAAAATATGTTCGTCTAGCCAGACGACAATGCTAAAATGTGACAAAATCAACTTTGGTACAAAAAACAGATAAAATAAAAAGAAAAAAATATCGATTTCGGAATTTTTATAAAGACCGCCTCTAAACTTAAAAAGTCACTAAAGCTTTTCATGATCGGGTTAGCAGTAAAGTTATTTACGAAAATAAAGCCTTCTCGTCTGACCAGACGCCACAATCTATCGGAGGGTTAAAAGGTAAGGGATATGTTCGTCCTCACTTCTTTATTTTCATTTTATTTATTTATTTTTATTTATTAATGTTTTTTTTTGTTTTTTTGTATTGTAATTTAAACTTTGTTCGTATGGAAATTATTACTTTATTTTTTTGTTTATATAATTTTGTAGTGTTGTATTAATTTGCAATTTCGTTTTCATATATATATTTTTTTGTTTTCTATAAGTTCTATGCATTAAAAATAAACAGTGCACACAAAAACAATTTTTTCTTTGAAATATCCTCAGCACAAAAAGCAATTTTTTTTTGCATGCATTAATTATAAACAAAATATTTACATAATTTCATATTTTATTGCATAAAATGTGTCAAATTATTTAAAAAGTTTTTAAACTCCATAAACAAAAAAGGTCACTTGAAAAAGATTTGAATTTTCCACCATATCTACTTCACTTGCAACAAAAACGTTGTTTACATCAAGCGCACTTTTATTTAACTGATCTCTCAATCGCAATGATCCTTACCACTTGGCCATCTCAGCAATGCACGCAAAGCTGTGAGCTCAACTTTTCATTCACCCACCACAAATTCACCAGCACACCTGTTCAACATCGCATATCTTCACTTCTCTTTAATCACACTTCGGCAATATTCAGACATAAATTGCAGTTGCTTTTTGACTGTGATTCACCCTTGGCCCATATTCTCATACACGCACACACTCCTAAATTTTCGCTTCACAAACGATCATCAAAATATTTTGTGACAACAGCTGTTGATCCATATGGATTGTAGTTGTATGGGAGTAAAGTGAAACCGTAACTAACACGAAGGGCATCAAGCAGTAAACGGTACTGTCGACATTCTTCACAGCCTATCGAATTACCTCCAGTAACGGAGCACACCTTGCCGTCTGTTGAAGGTAGCTCACATTTAAGCCAAATTATTTGGTTCCATTACCTCAACTTGGGCGGCGGCTAGCTTAGTCTGCTTGCTGTCTCTGATCAATTTCTGGGATACAATCTGGGTGCTCTTATTTGTTGACAGATTTTGTTTGCTGCCAAATGATTTAAGTGACACATTGTCAACGTAGGCGCCATGACCTGCAGTAAAATCATGATCCTAATCAAATTCGTTTGGGGTATCTTACTCAATGTTTAAGTGAAACCTTTGTTGGAACGTTATGAAGTTTTGCCAAGGACAAGCTTCACATTAAAAGCAATAAAAATATACTTATGGTGTAAATAAAAGCGTTCAGAGGAGATGATATTAGAAGGTAAGTGTGACTGCTGTCTTACAAAAATTATCTTGTTGATTGGACTCTTGTAGGGTGGAGCTGTGTGTAGAAGTCCACGAGAGTGGATAAAGCTTTTGACCGCCATGCACCAGAGATTGGCCAGAACGATTATTTTTCATGCGATTAAAACAGCACACTACTGGCGGTCGTTCATGGCTAAATATACCCTGAGTAGCCACAATCGGCGTAATCGGTTTAATAGCTAGCTGGAGGATTTCATCGCGACGTCTGACCGCCATAATGTGCGGCTTCAAGCGAGCGCTTGTCTTAGATCAACGTGCAATTAATACTTTTATCTCCGCCGAACGGATTTTGCGCTGGGATTGGGACCTACCACGTAAAACCACACTCCAATGAAAACCAACAAAAACCCTCGGATAAAAGGATAAGCCTTTACTGATGCCGACCATTGCAACCATATGAAGGGCTATCATTTCAGGACATGCACCTGGAATATCGATTCCCTTAAAGGGATTGGTGCAGATGGCCGGCTGTTTGATGTCCTCGTGAAGACAAAAGCTGACCTCACCGCCATCCTGCACATGCGATGAACAAAAAATAACAAGGGAACTATTAACAAATGTGACATTTACTGAAGTCGTCATGAGAAAAGCGCAGTTTCGGTGTCGGATAGATGCTGGGAGAGAGACTTTGTCGCTAAGTACAGACATATACGGCTGTGGACAGACGGAAGGTTTTCAGTCTGAACTCCTATAAGAACGAAAACGGTGGCCTTGTAAGCGATGTCCAAAGAGTACTTAGATTATGGAAGGAACACTTCTCTGCTCTCCTTGATGAAGACAGCGATATACCGCTCAGGTAAGATGATGGAAGCTAGCTCGCAATTGATGATGATAGAAATAAGGTCCCCCAAACCGATTATGACAAAGTAAGAATATCAATAACCAGACTAAAAAACAACAAGGCCGCGGACGCTAATGGATTACCCGCAGAATTATTAAAATACGCGGCGAGGAATTGGCACGGTACATGCATCCACCGCTATGCAAAATATTGTTCAGCGAATGCAGCCTGGCGATTTTAATCTAGGTATTCTTTGTCGAGTCCACAAGAAGAGGCATCCTGCAAACTGCGTCAACTATCGCGTAATCAGCTATTTTAGTATACACGTAAGGTCCTGTTAAACGTATCGTGAAAAAGATTGAAGACCACAGTGTATCCGCCGATTGGCTCTTCAGTGGGGTTCAAACCCCACTCACCTCACTTCTTCGTTGATTAAAGCCGCCTTCGAGCGCACGAAAAGAAGCTGCCTATGTGTCGATATGTCTGAATTTTGTTCCGCCGCAAAACTTATACGTCTGCGCAAAATGACTTCGAGCAACACCCTCAGCTCAGTACGAATTGATTGACCTCTCCGAGCCATTCGAAACTAAACCAGATTTCAGACAGGGTGACCACCTAAAGCGCGATTTTTTTCATTTGATGATGGAAAATATAATAAAAGCTGCAAAGCTTAACTCATTCATATCGTCGGCATGGACAACTGCGCCGTAAGTTATGCTTACTCCAAACTGGAAAAAGAAGAGGAAAATATTTGTTTGAAGATGAATGAGGACGAAGGGAAGTGCTTGCTGTTATCAAGCAAAGAGTCAGCATATGCTCGCTTTGGAAACCGCGCCACTGTTGGCAGCCACAATTTCGAAATAGTAATGGACTTGGTTTTTTGTTTTTTTGGGAACCAGCATTAACACAAACAACAACGTCAGTCTAGAATCACTCTTGCCAACAAAAGCTACTTGGAACTGTGTAGGCAATTGAAAAGTAAAGTGCTCTCTCGGCAAACCAAAATCATGTTTTGAAATTACTTATCGTAACCGTCCTACTATATAGTTCAGAAGCATAGACCAAGACAACATCAGATAAGGCGGATCTGTGAATGCTCGAGAGAAAAGTTCTCCGAAAGGTTTACTGAACTCTACGCGATGGCGGTTACCGAAAAGGTTTAGTGATGAGCTGTTCGAACTTTACGCAGACATAAACATAGTCTAGCGAATTAAAACACAGCTGCTGCACTTGTGAGTCCATGTAATGCGAATGAAAGATGAGGCACCGTTTAAAAAGTTTTTCTATCTTAACCCTCCTATGTAAGGAAAGGTTAACCCCCAATCCGCTGAAAAAGATTTAAATCACCTTGTTGTGACCAATTGGCGCTAGCTGCCACAGTGAAGAAGCGACTAGCGCGCCTTGTTGGACGGTCATAACGGTTTAGGATGACAAGCTGAGTTGATTAAGCTATGTCAGCCTATCTGGGGTGGGAGGGTTTCATGTGTTCATACCAAACCGTTCCCGAAATGGTCGGGCAAGTACCTTAATGGTGCTTGTTACCAGAACATACCGGATCTGTAAGGCCTTTGGAGAGTGGCCTTATCGCTACAACAACAACAACATCGGGTACATATATATGTCTGAAAAGACATTTGTCGGATGAGAGGTTTATTGTCATTTCACTTTAACAGCTAGGAGTTAAGAATTTCACCAGCATGGGCCTGTACGGGGCAGCGAAAAATCACCGGATTTTTTTGGTTAAATTGAGTCAGGTGCAATTTCTGCAAAGCTAATAATATTAAAAAAAATGCGCCTTTGTTAAAATAACAAAAAAGGAAAGATATAATTTTTGTCAAGACACGGGCTAACTGAACTGTTGTTCACCGACGGCGTCGCACAAACATCCCGCACCAAAGAACTTCTTTGATATTTCATTTAATTTTGTCTTCATCCGTGCTCCTCGCCTTATGTCAGAACGCAAGATTGTTGGTCTAGAGTGGGCTTTACAACTCAATTGTCTACTCAAGTCTAAAATGTCATTGATAGCAAGGGTATTTCTTCGTTGAATCGCTTGCTGATATTATTTGGGGTTTTGAGTTTAATTCTACACAGTCCTTAAGATATCGAAGTATGTAGTTGTCAATAGTGGCATTCCAGCAACAAAGACTACGTCCTGTTGCCTTCTTAAAAAAAAATCAAAAATTACTCTGCTGTGCATTCGCTTACTGCAAGATCCACTGTTTCGCTCCTTTAACTATCCCTGACTGAGCCGACGGGATAATAGTAATTTCATAAACATACATCACCTGTAGCACGATCTTTTAGCAAATATTTCCTTTGCGTTTAGGATGCGTATCGTTGCGCTTTTCATGAACATTCTTTAAGATTTAGTGTATTTTGAAAACGTGGTTAGTGGTGATTATACCAGTTTCCAACTGTACTTGAATGGTACCCCCTGTGGGTTAGGGGTAGTAGAATATGCCCACGGCAGGCATGCCAGTCGTAAGAGGCGACTATAACCCATAAAGGGGTCTATTGTTGGTTTTCTTATTAAATTGGGTTATGTTGATCTTCGGATTTTCATACTCCAAGCCAACAGTGCACCTCTGTAACAAATTTCCGTCATCGTATTAGTGACGAAAAGGGTGGATAGACCTCCCTGGAAAAATTGCCGTCATCGTATTAGTAACGAAAAGCGATTTTACTGTTGGTTAAATTGGTTTCTAGTTGATCTTTGGATCTTGACACTCCAAACCTATCAATGCACCCTAAAACCGTAACAAATGTACGTCATATTATTAGTGACGATAAGGCTAAGAAATCCTGAGTGGCTTTACTCGAAAGGGAGCAGGGTGGACGCTGGTATCACCCTGTGGGACCCCAAGTATGGTCCTTATAAAAACTGACACAGCGGGAGCAGGAAAATAGCCGGGTGATCTGAATTACTCAGGTCCCACCTTCCTATCCTGGGATGGCCCCCTTGTTGGAGCATCGCGGTGGTTGTGGTTTCATATCGTAATTCTGGGAGGGTGACTCAGAATGCGTAGGATTGCCTCTGTGGAAGTTGACAATAAGATATGCTTAATGAAGTTATGCAGTCGCTTCTTCCTTGGAGTTGACAATAAAGTATTCTATTCGGAGAAATACGGTCTTCTTTGGAGGTAGGTGGGAAAGAAAGTTTACTCATGTACTTCTCATTAGGAGTAAGCTGCCTGAGAACGTGCTAATCTGTGCACAGGTGATTCAAAGACGCTTCTGCGGAACGTCAGGGAAATGGTAGGTTACATCCCATAATTGTGCACAGTTGATTAAAAACGATGCATAATGGGAAGAAAAAATATGGCGGATATTCTGATGATAAACAACGCGGGTTTATTAGATGTGTATAAATGTATCAAATAATGTTGAAAATAAAGTCGAATCTTGCATATAACTGAAATGCTTTGGCTTGGTAGTTCAGTTGCAACAGGGTCCCTCATCGTGGAAAATTATGGATAATTGTAAGGATATTTCCCACGCTTCTTTTTGAAATTTTTGGAAACTTCGTTGGACCTAAGCATATGAACAGGCATACGTTCGTAGTACTGGTGATTAATGAGATGCGTCTTCAGTGCAGTTTGTAAGTACCTATGTTTGATGAATTATAGTAGTCATTCATTTGGGAAAAGACATTTTGGCTTATAGATGGCATCGGTAGTTATTCACGGAGAACTGACGTATGCTGAGCAATCGCGCTAGTAACTGTGGCTAATGAGATTGAGATGTATCCTAAGTGTAAATAGCTTAGTAACCATAATTAATGCAAATGATGTATCTTGCGAGTGGTTAAGTACTTGTGAATATGACTGTCTGGGGGTTAGGGACAGCATCCAGATAGTTATGTTTGCAACGAATGGCCATTTCGCTTTATAGATGCATCCAAGTAGATTTTCATGGGGAAAAGTCATTTTCGATCTCATGGATGACGTCGTTGTAGTTAGTTCACAGTGAACGTGCGTTTTGGATCATATGTCATATAAATGTTGTATCACATCCTTAAATTGTGTCCCAAATTCCTGGTGCTCAGAAAGGGTTGCTTACAATGCCCCTAATACAAGTATTTAAATTGTCGGACTTTAGCATGTATCTGATCTACACACACAGAACATGTTACAAGCGAATTACTTGTGCACAGAGAAGAACGTACTAAGATCCGGGGTGGAGTTTCCTAACAACCGATTGCCACTAGCCATAAAATGGCTGGAGCTTGATACACTCCGACATTACCAAGGTAAAGACTTGTAATTATCGCCCGATTACAAACAAATTCGTCCCAAACGATTCGGCAAAGAAGTGTTGAGAGAAGACAACATGGAGCCGACAGTTTGGCCCATTGATCATGCAGTATATCCGTGTTTGACACCTTGGAGTTAGGTCTACATAGAGAGGTATCTGCGTTATAAGGCACTATCGACTGTGCTTGAATGCCCCCCCTCCGATGATTTACAATAAAGCATGCTTAATGAAGTTATACTGTCGCTTCTTCGCTGGAGTTGGCAATAAAGTATTCTCTTCGGAGTAATGCGGTCGCTTCAGTCAGCCAATCAGACAATAAAGCATTCTCTTCGGAATAACGCAGTCTTCTTCGGTGGGAGGTTGGCGGAAAAATTTACTCGAGGCACTCTTCCTAATTTCGGAGTAAACGGCCTCACTATGTGTCTGGTCTACGCACAAGTAATTCAAAGACTCTTATGCGGAAGGGCAAGGGAAAGGTTAAACACACCCCTAAATTTCGACGTTAAAATGGTTGCTAAACAAAGCTGAATAATAAAGACGGGTAAAAGAATGATGAATATTAATGGGATTGTATCAAAGTAGCATAATACAGGTCGAAAGATGCTAAAAAAACTGAATGCAAAACTTGGCTGGAAATTCGATAGCTTAATGGTCTCTCGTTGTGGATAATTATGGATAATTGTAAGAGTGGTTTAGTGCCCACCCTTCTTTTTGAAATTGTTGAAAACGAACGTTTTGATCATAATGCCCTAAATTGTGTTCTAGGTTACTGGTGCTCAGAAAGGGTTGCTCACATTCCCTTAATACTTGTATTAAAATTGTGGGATCATATCATGTATCCGATGAGCGCTACCATCAGAACATGTTACAGCGAACATGTTATGTGCACGGAAATAGAAAAGTAGTGGAATTCAAGGTGGAGTTGTCTAGCAACCGGATGCCATTACCCATAAAATGGCAGCAGCTTGATAAATCCTATCAAACAAGGTAAGAACATGTAATTTAGTCGCCCGATTACAAGCTAATTGGTACAAATTATTCGGCTTAGAAGTGTTGAGGGAAGACAACATTGAGCCGATAGTTGGGCATGCAATTAGATCCGTTTGACACCGTGTGGTTCAGTCTTCCATCGACAGGTACTCACGTTAAGCACATATCGTAATAATAATACTTGAAGGGTTGGCTGTAGTATTTCGCACAAGACGCTGAGTAGACGAAATATCAAATGAGATATTTAAGAAACTGTTAAACTCTTCAACTTCGTGCTTAAGTTCTGACAGGTCAATTCATGACTACAGTTCACTACTTTGTAGCTATGCGCCTCTTTTATCTCTTTTTTAACAACAACAATGACTATTATTACGTATTGTGGTCAAGCACGACGGGGCCTTGCAGCAAGCGTGCTTCTTAACCAACACAGCATGAAATTTTCTCTCGATCTCGCTGTAATGCCAAAGAACACTCAGTGGTGTGAGTGAGAAGTATGCTTTAACGAATTCCCTGACTGCGCTTCTAGGGGGATTTCAAAGCCACAGTAGAGGTGGATGGTAAGCGCAAGGGTGCTCAAATGGCGGACCAGGCGATACATGTGTACAAAAATGTTTCCAAAGTAGTGGAAGGAGTAAGCTCAAAGGTATACTGTGCTGACCCGGAAATAAACAGATCCTGCAAGCTGCCAGATTACTGTAGCGTTTTCCAAGCGGAAATGTTAGCCGTAACCAAAGCAGTAGAAACACTGGAAAATAATAGCTTAAACTGCAGCCGTGTTAACTTTTGACAGTCAAGCAGCAATTGAGGCAATATCTCGCATATCACAGCATCTAAATGTGCGTTAGAGTATAAACAATCCCTGGAAAGAATCGGGACGGGGAAAACCATACATCTATATTGGGTCCCAGGGCATATGGAAATAGATGAGAATGAAAAATCGGATGAACTAATTAAAAAGGGCGCATCCCTTGAAGCTTGCCCCGTAGACGTCCCAATCAGATTGGGCGAGATTGAGAGAAGGCGGCAGGTGAATATGATCAAACAAGCTGGAAAGGCATGGGCCCAAGCGCGGGGCTGTAAAGATTATGTGTAGGTCTAACCTTAGACTAACAAAGTTGCTTCTATCATTGAAAAGAGAGGACTGTAGATCCATGACGGGTAGTATTCTGACTGGACACTGCCTTCTGGCGTAACATGCCTTTAGGATAGGCTTGGTCAGTGATAGCAGATGTAGGAAATGCGGGTTGGAGGAGGAAACGAACGAACACGTTTTGTGCTCGTTCCCTGCGCTTGCCAGGCAAAGACTCCAGCTATTAGGAGTGTTACAGCTGCCAGATCTAGAAGCAGCAAGTGGCATAGGTCCTAGAAAGCTTCAAGTATCTGCGGAGAGGACGGAATTATTTTATAACATAGTCCTCACAGCCTCCAAGTTCAACCTAGCCTTGTCAAATTTTGCTTATAGATGAATTGGCTTCGATGTGGTATCATATTCGGTGCTATTTTTCGTTCTGAAACGTAGCGGGCCGGATAAGTTTTGACAAACCAAAACAAAATATATCAAAAAATATAAATCAATTAAATATACAAGCTTTCGACCAATCAACAAAGCAAAGTGAGTTCTTTGGGGTTTTTCGTCGCGCCTTTGGTGCTGTACAGTTGGATGTCACAAGATGGTGATCTGAATGATAATGGAATGGCGAAGAGCGCGCTTATCTCGGATGTTAGAGAGCTATGTCTGCCGTCGCGAAGGATTCCATTTATTTTGTCGATCAAGTAGATTCGTCAGAATTTGGTACCACGGAGATCTGATGAAGTTAATCATTTTATGCTAATTTGGAAAAGTTACATAGTCATCAAGCACTAATTTGATATTGTGGTGAGTAGCGCTCATATGCATTTTCTAAGTTCTCATAAAATGAGTTCTTCCTATACGAGTAGATTTTTTGCCGTCGGAACGTGAGCGGAGAGGAACGATATGTTGCGGCTGACGTTTTGACGCGTTTTGTAAAGATGGAAAATTAAGCAGCTTAAATGCACTCCGATAGTGTAATGTAAGAAATACGGCACTGCACAGTAAAAGATTACACGGGCCGACATAGTTTAGACCAAAAAATTAGCCTCAACTTTTCTCAAGGCCTTCAGTACATCGAATTTTAATCCGGTGCAAGAATTTTCAAATTGGTTTTGGGCTTAACACATTTTCCAGCAACTCAATAGGTTTTTTTGTCAGTAAAACTTAATTTTGTTACCAAACAACACAAACAATTTAAAGTACAACTATATTATTTTAAAACTTAGTGTTTCTTTTTTTGGGAATACTCCCTTTGCGATTCGAAATCTTGTTCTTCAAATTATTTTGGGTTTGCGATAATTTCTCCGTACAAAATTTATTCACAAATTTGAAGTCTACTTTTAGCCACTTCAGGCACCTAATAACTGCAAGGGAAAATCATGCATGTTCGAGATAAATTTATGTTAAACTAATAAAAAAACATATAAGTTAAAAAATATAATATTGCTGCTACACAACTTCAAGCCCAACGTAAGAAAATCCGCCTAAAATTATGCTACACATATTGCTTTTATTCTCAGCGATCAGAGAGGTAAATTTAAAAAAGTAGGTATATATGATTTTCACAACTCGGCTGCTCACACCTGTTCTCTTGGAGCAAAAGTCATCCCGACGGAAAAAAGGAGACATGGAAAGCACTTTATGCCGCCACTAAGGAAAAAATGGTTATCGGCGATCCGCGTTGCTACCGAAAGAAATAATGCTGCCTACAGGGCTACATTAAAAGTGAATGCAACAAGAAGAGTGTGTGAACGCCGCCGTGAGTTGGAAAGCTAAGTGAGACAACTTTACAACAAGAAAAAAGAAAAGGTAGAAAGGCGTTAATGCAAAGAACTTGACCGCAAATTTTACCAAAAACTGCGGCGACTGAGAGAAGTTTTTAAATCCGGAGCAAACTTTTGTCATAACGATAACGGTGATCAGGTAACCGATGTCCAGAGGGTGCTTAGATTCTGCGTGCTCCTACATGGAAACAGCGATGTACCTCCCAGGAAAGATGAGAAACCCTAGCCCACAATAATAGCGTTAATCTGACGAAAAAACCACAAGGTCGCGGGCACTGATGGATTGCCTGTAAAATATTGTTGTTTGAGTGCATGCCCGACGATTGGAATCTAAGTGCTCTTTTCTCAATAAGAAGAGGGCTCTTGCAAACTGCGCCATTAATCGCGGAATCAACCATCTTAATATCGCATATAAGATACTTTCAAACGTATTGTGCGAAGGATTAAAGCTCAACGTGAATCGGCCGATTGAACCTTATCAAAGCGGCTTCAGCCCTGATAAAGATACCATCGACCAGATTGTCACTTTAAGCAAAATTTTGGAAAAAATCGGCGAATAAAACTTGAAACACATCACACATCTGCTTCGTCGTTATTAAAGCCATCTTGGACAGTACGAAAAGGAGCTGCCTATCTGCCGCTATGTCTTAATTCCTTTCTCCGCAAAACGTATACGGCTGAGCAGAATGACGTTGAGTAATACCTCTAGCTCAGTTAGAATCGGGAAGAGCCTCTCCGAGCCGTTCGAAGCTAAACAAGGACTGAGACACGGTGACCGCTTTTCGATGCTAAAAAACTTAACCGCTCTAGAACTATTTTCTATAAGAGCGTGCAATTACTGGTGTCGGCTGACAACTTTGAAGTCATTAGCCCAAGCACTCGCGCCGTAAATTCTGCTTACTCTAAACAGGAAAAAGAAGCAAAAAAATGGGTTCGATGTTGAATGAGGACAAAGACAAAACGAAGTACGTGCTGTCATCAAGCAAAGACTCAGCGCATTTGAGCCTTGGCAATCACATCACTGTTGGCAGCTATAGTTTCAAAAAAGTAAAGAACTTCGTGCACAAATAACAAGGTAAACCTAGATCCAGGGAAGAATCACTCTGCTTTGAACTGAATTGAAAAGTAAAGTCCTCTCTCGTCAAAAGAAGATCATGCTCTTTAAGTCACTTATCACACCCGTCCTGCTTTATGGTGTAGAAGCATGTACCATGATAATATCAGATGAGGCGGTTTTAGAAGTGTTCGAGTGAGAAGGTATTCGAAAGTTTTATGGGCCCTTATAAGCTTTTTGCAGATACACACCGGTTAGGCTGACTAGGTCATAATATGCGAATGAAAGATGGCTCTCCTGCCAAAAACGGAATGCGCCTATGGAAGCAGAGAAAGAGGGCACCCCAGTCGCTGGAAGTACCGGGTAGAAAACGAATTAAATCACTTTAGATTTGAAGAACTTCATGCATATTTATTAAGGCTCACACTTTTAACCGTTATGTTAACGTGTGTGAAAAGTCTAGATGTTATACCCGTGATTTTGAGAGGTTGATCATCACTTACACAAAAATGCATGATGCCAGTTTTGTTGATTTCAGAAATTTATAGTAAAATATTAAGTATCCAAATATTTTTTTCTTGTTTTCGTTAAAGATAACTTTGTTTGAGTACCAGCAACAGCTGATTTCACAAACGTAAACAAACACGCGATATACTGACATACTAGAAAAAAAAATCGGGAAAGAAAAACTGTGCTCACTCACACACGCAAAGTCATACATACACACAAATGTCTCGCAACAAATCCTTAAGATGTTTACTAACAAGAAAAAAATACAATTTGCTAAAATATTCACGACAGAAAAAAAATTTGCAGACAAAATCACGCACACATTCATAGCACAATACACTGAAGCGTCGCTGCGCGCAACCGCAAGCTTGGCAGCGCGCGTACCAAAGACAAATTCCTTGGAACAAACAAAAAAAAAACTTCACATTTTCTTTTGCTTCTAAACAATGCTTTGAAAGTTTGTTGGTAGAATGAAGAGAGCGTAGAGCACACACATAACTGCAAATGTAAAAAAAAAAGCTAAAAATATTTAATGTATATATTTGCAAGCAAATACAATGCACTTGGAATTGCATGCGAAATGGAAAAATATGTAGCGCAAGTGCCGCGTCGTAGGTCGAAGGTCACTGTTTTGGTGACGCTCTCATGTTGTTCTTACTTGCGGCTGTCAAGGAGCACAAAACACATAACAAGAAGTGCAGACAACTGGCAAAAAAAGTATATATAATAAAAACAAACACAGCGCTAAGCTACGACGTATGTATGTGTGGGTAACTTCAAAGAAAAAGCACTTCCGGTGCGGCGCGTAACGCCACTTAGCAATACCACAAAACACTTAAACACTTGCACGTTTTTACTACAATTTTTTCTAGCACTTTTTATAATATCTTCTTTAGTTTGCCATTTTTTCAAGAAACCAACTGACTTTTTATTAAAATTTTTTTTTGTCAATTCTTTGCTGCTTTGCTGTCTTGTGAGATGCGATATAGTAGCGCGGCAATTGCTGCTGCTACAAATCGCGCGCGCAACCGACAACAACGATGCGCTACTACGAATTAACGAAATGTCAGAAATAGTTATGCTGTTACTTGAACTAGCCGTTGACCGTGCTGATAGCTAAGCACTTATTTTAATTGTGCATATTTGCAGTTACAGATACAGATACAAATGTGTTGATAGATGCGCGCTTGACGTGTGCCACATGTTTGATTTGCTGCGCGCTAATAGAAAATTTTAACAAAACTACTGTCGCTAGCTCAAGTATGCACTTAACTGTTTACTAATACATGTATGCATGCATACATACAAAAGAACGTACAGTGTGGCGCGCTCAAACAATGTGACGCGCGCGTCATATTAAATTAGTAAATATAAGCGTTTGCAATACACGCCCTCTCACTTTAGGTGCGCGTTCTACGCATGAAGCAATAGGCGGCGCATTAGTTTTTTATGCGCTTTATTTTAGCATCATTTACTTTTAAAATTTATTAATTTTATATTTATTATTTGTTTTAATTGAGTGTGTTTTTATTAGTTTTGTCGTTGTTGTTGTTTTCGATTAGCGCGCGCGTCGTATTTTGTATGAGGCGGCGTTGTGTTGTGTTTGAATGCGAAAGCGCGCTTCATACAGCATACGAGCACGATCCGTCACCAATGTAAAAACTCAACTAAAGCGGTGATGAAAAAATCTGAAACAATATATTTTTTGGGGGGCCCGACTAACACACATAAATGTGGCGCATGGTTAGCGACAGACAGGAAGAGTGTAACAAATACTTGCACAAAACCAAAAATACGCACACACATACACACAAACATGCCGACAAATACTATACACCCGCGCGCGCAACAAACAGGCATTGATGTAGAGTAGAGCGCCATCCAAAGCTAAAAAAAAGCGCCACACAAAGCATCATAAAAAATTTCTGGGCAGCGTTAGCGACAGAGACGCGCACGCATACAAGTGAGTGTTGGAGCAAAACAAAAAACGCAAAAAAGAGGCAAAAAAAAAACAAGAAAAACGTAAAAAAAAACAAAAAATGATAAAAGCTGGAAAAATAAAAATAAAATAAAACAAACGCAAAAACGAAATGATAGGAATGTAAAAAACAGAGTTAGGCAAACCGAGTCACAGAGTTGCAGCATCAGCGCGCAGCTGATGATGATGTTGCTGTTGCTGTTTAGGGTTGATTTGTGGTGTGAGTAAAATGACTGGGTTGCTGTATGGAGGATTTGCAGTAGTCTAAATGCGCCCTTGCGCTAGTGGTGAGGGTGACTGCGCAGCTGCTCGCCCGTTATGTGCTGAATATGTTAGCGACGCGTTTATTGTTGAGACCATCGAAATGAGGCGCGCGTTGGTTATTGGCGGCAACTCTACACACTAATGATGTTGGTGGTATTATTGGCGCGCCAAATGCACACCTAACTACAAATAAATATATTCATTTATATATTCACTTTTAATACAGTTCAACAAATGTTTTGTTGCAATGGTCAATTTATAGGGATACATACAGCCAAATGAAGCCGGGCAGGGGACACGCAAACAAAAAAAAAAAAAAAATGAAAAAAGAAGTGTGAGCAATGGAAATACAATATAACTATAAATGCACTTCAATAATTAAAACAACAATAACAAGCCTCTAAATATTGCAGTGAACTAACTATTTTATGAATTATTTGTCACAGCTTCATTAAAAGCTCGCTGCATTTCGTATTCTTATTTTGCTCATTAATAGCGTTTCAGGAATCTTTGTTTACACTCAATGTCATTATCACATTGCAGTAGTTTAATTTTATTATGTCACACTCTATTCGCGCGCTTTCTTTTGTTTTCGAGCGAATTCTTATTGTTTGTTCCTTACTTAATTGGCGCTAAACGGTTATAGGGCTGGTCAAACTGGTGCCAACTCGGAATATAAATCGCTTTCCACCTGGTCCTTCGAGCGGAGTGGTGGCCACTTTCTTTCTTTTGCTGCCAAAGGCAGGTTCCGATAAGAATGTCTTCTTTGCCGAGGCATCATCTTTCATCCACATTACACAACCTGACCAGCAGAGCCGATGTGTTTTGATTGAATGGACTACTTTAATGTTTTCGAAAAGTTGTTGTTGTTGTTGTTGTTATTGTATTAACGATTAAGGCACTCCTCGAAGGCTTTGATGGTCCTTTGCCGGATATAGCTCCGGTACATTCCGGTAACAAAGCACCATTAAGGTACTAGCCGGACCATCTCGGGAACGATTTATATGACAAAATTGAACATTCTAGGATTCGCCACGTGTAAGTGAGGTTGACGATTGGGTTGTAGAAGCTATATATTGCGCTGGGAGGGTTGCGCTACACAACTCCTTGAATCAATTTGGTATTTTAGTCGCCTCTTACGACAGGCATACTTACCGCGAGTATATTTTAAACCCCCTAACCCGCTGGGGGTTGTATAGCTAATCAATAAATCCTCTTCGTTACTTGCCGTCCAAAGTAGCATATGTTGGCAAGTGTGATTATTTGCTAGATTTAAAGACGGAGATTTTTGGGTTAATTCTGGTCCCCAAACTAACGATATCGTTTGGTATTTAAAAATGATGGCTGCCAACAGTCTACGGCTACGTCAGCCCTGGGCGCAGATGACTTGTCCAGTTGGAGCATCAAAATCACAGGACGTTCTAATATACTAAAGAAATACAGTTTTCATCTTCCCAATAAAGCTGCCGACAGCAAGTTCATGATAAACATTCCCAGTAAGGATGATTGGGCAGAGTCGGATAGGTGCCTTCCTGTTGGTGGCAGTATTTTCATAAACACGGACGGCTCCAACCTAAACAGTAGGGTTGGAAGTGGAGTCAACTCAAGGAACCTAGACCTCCAACCCTCCTTCAGACAATTCGATCACTGTTGCGTCTTCCAAGCAGAAGTCTCAGCCATCATAGCAGCAGCAGTTGAGATAGGGACACACAATATCGGCAAATAAATTTTTATTTTCAGCGACCGCCAGGCTGGCACCAAATCTCTTGGCGTTCAATTCCGAACTAACACTAAGTTGTCACCGATCTCTTCCAGAGATGACCCAAAAGAACGTTGTACACCTCACATGGGTCCCGGTACACAGGGACATCGAGGGAAATTGCATTGCAGATGAACTCGTTAGGTAGAGTACGGCCAGGCAGATTTTTATGAGCAAGAAAGCTTAGGTATATCCCTTGCTCAATGCAAGCTTATGCTAAAAAAGCACATCCACCATCAAGACGACGAAAGATTGCTCCGAACACTGGGATGTCGAACATCGAAAGCAATCTGGCCAAAATGGGATCCTTAAAGATGCCGCTACTTTTACAACCTAGGTGGGGATACAATTTCTAAGCTTGTAGGCGTACTTAGTGGGTACCGCCTTAGTAAGCCTGCAGAACGATCAGGAGCGCCTTATCATCGTTGCTGCAGGTGTTGTAAAGAAGATGAACAGTAGGAAACGGTGATTCATCTTATCTGCAACTGAATAGTGCTAAGTGGTGCAAGGCGGCGCTTTCTGGGAGCTCCATTTCTCCATCCCATAACTCCATCTGTCAGCAGGTACTTCGTTTTTTCCTCATTCACCATCAAAGCCATCCTTTCGATTTCTTTGTTTTTTTGGTTTGGTGTAATCAGAACATATGGTGCGGTTCTTAAGGCTGATTATGTCAATGTCGTTAGCATACGCCAGTATTTGCACGCTCTTATAGAATACTGTTCCAGAGCGGTTAGGCTCTGCAACTTGTATTATTTTCTTCAGCATCAAATTAGAGAAATCGCACACTGTCTGAAACCTCGTTTAGTTTTGAACAGCTCGGAGAGACCCTTGCCAATTCTGATTGAACTGATGGTGTTGGTCAATGTTATTTTGGGCAGCCGTTATGCGGCGGAAACCAAATTCAGACATAGCGGCATATATACGCAGCTCCTTTCTGTGATGTCGAAGGCGGATTTAATTTGGCGTAGAGGTGATGTGTGTCAATTCTTTTCCGCGGTTTTTTTTCCAAGATTTGGCGCATTCTAAAAGCCTGGTAGATTTACCAGATCGGAAGCGGGCAGTTTTTGGTAAAATTTGTGGTCGTTATATCTGTTGGCTTGCAGCTCAAGCTTATCGCACTTACGTCTTTCTGCCTCTGCTTTTTCTTCTTGTAAAGGCGTTTTGTTGCATTTTTTGTTAATGTTCACACTTTTTTCTTGTTGCGTTCACTTTCCACGTAGCCCTGTAACCAACGTCCTATCTTCTTTCGGTGCAACGCGGCATTCTTCATCGTACCAGTTGTTTTCCGTTGTTGCCGGTAATGAGATTTTTACCTCGGCGGCAGTATGAAGTGCTTTTGAGGTATCTTCCCAGTGCTATTGCATTCCGTAGGGCTGACTTGTGCTCTCAAAGAGCAGGCGTGAGAGTCGAGTTGCGAAATCAATGGCAGTCTCTTGCGATTGCAGCTTTCTAACTTTCCTTGTTTTTTGCTTTTTGCTGCGACGAGATGATAACCCATCCGTGGTCGATCTGTTTACGTGTACTTCGATCGGGGGACAGCCATGTAACTTGATATATATTGTTATGCTTAAGCCTGGCGCTGGCTTTGATCATGTTTCGAGCACTGGCGAAGTCGATCAGCCTCTGATCTTACTGACAATGAGTCCAAAACATCTGTTCTGTTCTGAAGTACCCACACGACTTCTATAGATATTAGAGCGACGGAACGGTCATATATGTGTTCCAGGCGCTCGTGGAATGCATCTGTTACCGAATCTTCCTTAGCCATCGATGGTGTATCTTTGTTGAAGAGTTTCGGCTTAATGCGGATAGTGACAAACGTTCATCTACAGGGATAAACGACACTCACCTCGAATACGACTCCTAAACTGTGCTTATTTTCACGACACTCAAGTATATTTTTATTAATCGTTTTATTTACTTATTTTGTCCATCGCTAGGTTGGATCGCGGTGATGTCAACTTTGCTTTCACTATAATGTGCCGCTTATTCCAAGACAAACGCTCGCTCGCAGTTGCACCTTATGGTGGTTAGACGTTGCCGATGAAATCTTCACAGCTAGTCTTTCACGCAGTAAGATCGGAGTGACACAGCTAGGTTGTTGCCTTTTCACATTCGCTGACCAATTCCTTCGGAGCAGCCTAGCCATATGTAAGCTGTCGAAATGCAGTTCCAGAAGACAAGTACCTGAGTTCCTCTCGCAGGGTGACGGGAAAGCATGTATTTCCAATACTGCCCTAATCCAAGACTGACGTTATAATTTATTTCATGTTAATGCATTTAATATTGAACGCTGTCAAAATGCTTCGGATTTAGATCTGCTTAGTTACAGGGGCACAGCGCAATGTGCTGCTCATTTTTGGAGGTTGGAGAAGACGACTTTTCAATACTTGGCTGCAAGGACAAGATTAATGAGTGAACCGCATGTAAATAATCACTTTTTTTGAACTTTATTTTTCTTCTTTGTAATGTTGATGTGTGATTTATTTCAAAGATATTGGCTTCCAATGTCAATAATGGGAACAATTCCATTTTCATTGGAATGTTCGTGAAGCAAACACAAAAGTTCGAAGGGGGGAAAAGGGCGCTCCAACGACATTCGAGCTACTATTAAACTAAGAACTAAGCAGTTTGTATAATTCAAGATAACAAATAAGAGGCTACGAAGGATTGACCGGTAACAGAGCCTACCGAGAGCGCTCAACAACAACAACGCATTCCCAACTTTGCATGCAGTATCCTCCTGTCATCTGTGAATCAATTTCTTCACTGCATGGCATTAAATATCCTCACAGCCCTTTTAGCATGCCCATACAAATTGTCACATAAGGATGTCTTAATCTTTTGTTTGTTTGTTTACACTCGCGAAGAAATCCAAACAAACATAATACGAGTAGGTACAATAACAATATCATTAGATGCTGCAACAACAACGCAAAGTTATCAATAGCAATTGTAGCCACAAAAAAAATATTTTCACGAAAAATACTACGAGCCAACCAGTGATGCCTTACAATTTTCAACTTCAGAAACTGAAACAACAAAAATATTTTTTCTGAAAATTTTTTCTACTCCCTTCTTCGTTACTTGACCAACTATTTGAAGTTCTTGTATACATATTTATGTAGTTACTAAACGAGACTGCATAAAATGTCTCACGCTTGATTCAGTCCTCGTCGTATGACTTTAGCGCATCTAAAACGCACACATTTTTTTCCAAAAAAAAAAAAAAACAGAGAACCAGACAAATTTTCTAAAGCGCTGAATTGTCCATTCGCTCTTACTACAACCCTCACCGTCTCATTCTTCATCAACAAAAAAAAAAAAAAACCATCCTACGTCAACGTCATCATCGCCTTCTGCGTTGCGTTGCTCTGAAGTAGCAAAATGCGTCCGTAACGTTTAGTCTGTACAATTCTAGCTATTCACTACACTTCTCTACCACTCACTCATGAGTTATCTTACTTCTTTGTGATTACATACATACACACAAACCTATTTCCATTTTTAGCCAGCGGCTTTGTTACTCCAACTACACACAAAACTCCTTTGGAAGTCGCATGTTTTCTCCACTTTGAAGATGAAACAACAAACAAAAAAAAAAAACGAAATCAAAAGCGCATTTTTTTAAATTTTACACCCACCTCAACATTCTTTAGACTCTCACTTAGCTCATGCACAAGACTCACGTAGTCAGCCCGACATTTACCCAGCAACCTGCCAGTTAAGTCAAGCACCCGCATGCACTCCCACCCCCCACCTAACACTCCCCAGCCATAGAAAACATATCCAAATCGAAAGCAACCCTGATTGTGTCATAGGCAAATGTACATCTAAATGGATATGTGTGTGTGTGTTTGTGTGCGAAAGTGTATTCAAAAACCATATAAAAAAATTTAGGCCGGCATCATGTCAAAGCCAAATCGCCCGTTGTCTAGCAATGCCTCCATGCCCAGCACCTCGCTGCTGAACTCAAAATTCATACATTAAAATACAAAAAAAAAAAAAAAAAGTTGAAAAAAAAACAACGAAACACCAGAAACAAAGCGCAACAGTGACGCGCCTGAATGTTGCAACACATCTTTTGCTGTTTCCATTCAAAGAAAAAACGAAGTAAAAAATCCATCATTCCGGCATTGAAAAAAATCATCAAGGCAAATGCAGCAGCAAAGGCAAAGAATGGTAAAAGCAATGGAAAAAACCAAAAACTCACCAACAACGAAGATAAAAAATCGTATGCATTCTAAATTTTTTTTAGCAAAGCAAATTTTTTTTCACCAACATTCAAAGCTACCAACATTTTCTTTTACCTCACCCCTCAGCCCTTTTGCGCGCTGTTAACCATTCATCTGTACCACAAACCATCCATTCTCAATACAACACAACACTCAGCTCGTGCGTACCCAGCAAGCAATTTCAAGGCGATTTTCGATATGCTCGAGCCACTGTGTTGTTGCTGTTGTTGCAGATTACAGCCCTGTAAATGCGACATATTTCTGAGTTATGAACAGCCGGTTTGATGAGGAAGCAGCCACTTGTAGAAAGAGGAAATTTCAACTTAATTTGTTAGATGCGGAATATGGAGGGGGATGGGGCGACTTAGTCACAGGGATGTGAGGCAAGATAATTTCAATGCATCTGTTAAGCTGAAAAGCAGAGGAAAAGGGAAGCTCGAATTGGTCTGGCAATAATAGATTGAAAGAAGTATGGAGTTGTTGACAAATGAAATGGAGTTAGTGACGATAATCCGGAAGTTAGAGGTCCCGGTTCTTACCGACGGTGAGCAATGTGGCGGAGTAGTTCCTAGCTGTCACGCTATATGATCACAGAAAATGCAGATTAGTAAGGAGGGAGCTGTCTGAATTCATGATCATGATGAAATAAATTAAAAATCGCCATCCAGCACTGCCCTATAGTTAATATATCAAAGGCCAAATAGTGGAACCAATGGGTGGCATCGGAGGACGACCTGGGTTTGTTTCAGTGCCAGAACACAAAAATATCAATAAGAAATAAGAAGCAGCTTTGCCTATCTCGGTACACGGAGAAAAGTAAATACCACATTCCCTAAATAAACAAGGAGGCGGAGAAGTTTGGGCTTATCAGCCACTAGGTTAAGTTACATTGAATTAGCGTTTCAATATAAGCCTCACATTGGCTGAATGTGTCCATAGTGCTACAAGAATTTGTGGTTATTAAATAACTTCTTCCTCCTGGCAAATACTAGAAGTTTTTTGGGACCCAACTTATTTGCTGACTCGACTCCTGGCAACTATGCCACCCCCTGTAACTGGAACACAAGATGCGACACATGTATGCGACGCCAGAAGGCAGTGTCCAGTTAGTATGGCCATAATGAGTCTTAAGTCTTTTTTCTTTATAGATATGAGCAACTTCGTAAGTCTGATTTCGTACGGTTTGCTCATGATCTTAGCTGAGGGGCTGATCTTGCAGCCCTAAGGAATCCTCCTCATCGTCCTCCCTCCATTGCCATTTCATTGGCCTTTTCGTTACCTTCTATCCCTTCACGACCACAACCCAGTATAGATGTATGGTTCGGCCTAAGCAAAGTCTGTCCATAGCTTGTTTGAATTTCGGGTCACATCTTGATGAAGTACTTTGTGAGATTCTTGCCATAATGGTTGCCGGACTATCAATTTATGTATTGACGCGACTGCAGCAAAGGCACGCTTCTTCCACAACTTGCGCTGCTTTCATGACGGCTACAATTTTCACCTGAGAGACACGACAGTGATCTAGTAACCTGTAGGATCTACTTATTTCTCGATGCATTAATGGGAACCATTGGTATCAGCCACTACTCTTGTGGGTTAAAATAAGTATGGCCACCTCTGTAACTTTACCTTCGCTTAAAAATATACCACAGTTAAACGGGCCGCAGCCCGCGAATCGCCCTACTGGATTCTACCTCATGCCGTGTGTATTGGCGCTTAGGCATCTCTAAGCTATTTTGGCCGTTTCGCAACAAGTTACGCCAGCTATACCTGTGTTGGGAGGCTAAATTTTCTTACAACTGCCTCTCCCAACTAAGTGGAGGTTTCCTACTTCTTCTTTATAACGTTGTTGACTTTCAACCCTTTCGTGAAGCCTTTGGTATTTTATTCACTGCACTGCCTTCGTAAAGGATTTACTAAGTGTTTATATCTCAGCCTTCGGCAAAACCCTCATATATATTCCTTTGATAAGAAGAGACGAACCCAGAAATATGGCATTGGTTTGCTAGTAGCATCGAATACTGTTTGATCTAGGATTTTTCCCACGCCATTCTTCAGAACTATCCCAACGCGATTACAGTAACACTTTCATTAATAAGACAGCTACGACTCGTTTTACGTAATTTTGATATTTCACAATTTGATGATCGTGAGTAAGACTCGCTTTTGTTTTGAGTTTTCCTCAAAATGTTAGCTGGGTAGAGAAAGATGCGTTTAACTGTCTATCGACATTTCCAACCAACACGAATACAGGCAACTATAAAAGGAAATGTGGCGAAATCTACTCTATACTACTCATTTTGAATATCCCTTTTGGGGGGTAATGAAGGTAATGCTTAGGTTGGTAGGTTGGGTTCAACCATCTGAGTTAGCCCTACCATCAGTACTGCAGAAACCGATTGCTGACAGAGGCCGACAAAGCACGGACTAGCTGACCGCACATATGCACAGTGGATTATATTCATAAAATAATAAAATGTATGTACCGTGAAGAAATAACGAACAGTAATAGTATTGCTTTGAATTGAACACTTTTGCGTGATGTAAAACATATGCGAATATAATTTGGGCTGCGTGCAGACATATTTAGCTGGCTTCATACTATTTGATCGATAAGAAGCTATCATGATGACGTCATTGGGCATGTTCAAAGTCCTCAAAAATTCGAGCAATCTACCTAATTGTAAAGGATGTTGGCCAATGATAATGAAGTATCTTCCAAAGGCGCTGGACCAGTGCTTCACAGACACAAAATGGGCGATGTTCTAATTATCACGCAGCACCCGCGTCCACGTCTCATACCATAAGGTAGCATACATCCGTGCCCAGAGTGATGACTGCTCCCAGTTGTATTTAAAATTCATTCGCTCTGCAAATAAAACTGCACCACACTAGCTGATGCAGATAAACTACGAGCTAAATCAAGAACAGCCCCACAGGAAATCTTGCGGATTCTAAGGAGGTAGGTCGCAAACTGTCGAGTGCTACACAGTTCTCACTGCAACGAAAGAACAAAGCTCTTGAACTTGAATAATTGAAGGATGGACCCGTGTTTGCGTACTTAAGGAGAAGTTGGTTTGGGTAACCGTTTGATCCGAACGTCGCTCACAACTACATTCATACCGAGTGAGTAAATTCCTTTGTCAACTGAAGTTATATCAATCACCTCATCACAGCCAGTTTTCAATCAATGCAGGGGAAGAAAGCATTCTACCCAGGAACCCTGTGCCATTTTTGGCCAACTTCATAGTAACCGCTTATCTGTCCAAATAAAACCCTAATCTGCGAGTATGTTTTGCATGTAATATGGAAAAAACGCCTATAACAGGCATTTCTATTTATTGTGGATAAGACAAGTGTGATAACTTCTGCATAGACGTCAAAATTACAAATAGAACGGATCACCGGATTTTCAAAGTGGCTATCGTGCTCTCATCCTGTATCTCTTTCTACCACCCGCTGAAAATAGGCGACCGTATGTGCCGCCATATTGAACATCCTGTCAAAACGCTGCAAAAACGCCAAAAAGGAGCCATCTTGAATATCCTGTCAGGCAGTTGAAGGATAAGATATCACACTTGTTTTATCCACAATGTTTCTATTCTTAGAGTGAGAGGGCGATGTACCGCTAAAATAATAACAATAACTTGACATTTTTCAATCAAAACTATGTCAGCTGACCGGACTCGTTTTAAAGAGAATTGTGTTCACTCCTTTTAAAAAATTGGCTTCTCTTCTTTTACGTTTCACCTTTCTCTAATCTCCAAAACGTTTTTCTAAAATTCAATACAACATATATTTTACCCTGTGACTATATGTAACTTTCTATATGCAAAATTGGGCTTAGTTACTGACCAATTTCATACTCTCGTATTATGAGAGTTGATAATGGTTTTTCGATGACAACAAGTAATTAGTAACAAAATTTTGAAGAGTCCCCAAAGGTTTCAAATTCACATAGTTAGTAGAATCGACTGGTGAAAATTTTTTTTTTGTTTGAATGAGCCGTTCCTTAGTTTTGGGTCCCGACTTTTATTCTGTCCTCAAAAAAGATATGTCCATATTTTACTTTTATTTGTAGACTTTTGTGAAAAAAGTATGAAAAATAAAAGCACGTATGATTCGTTATGTAAACGCTATGGGCATCCCCGAGATCCCATAAGTCACTTACTTCTTATTTAATTGGCACTTAACCGTTCAAACGGTGATGACCTTCAAACAAGGCGCGCCAGCCGCCTCTTCTCTCTGCCAACCGGCGCCAATTGATCCAGAGACATAAAACTTAGCACATAGTTTGCGAGTCGATGGCACTACAATTCGTGGAAAACAAAATGCCGCCAGGTAGCAGACTAATCGAGATAAACGAAAATCCCTGAAAAACGCAGGGGATCTTGCGATCGATTTCTAAGTAACTTCCCGGTGAGCTCGAGACTTGAAACTTGGGCCGTGAGGAAGAACCCGGTGACAATGCAACATTTGGTCAAAAAAATTTCGCTAGGTGGCGCATGGATCGAGATATTAAGAAAATTAATTTTGATTTGGTAATCCTTCAATCCATTTTTAACTAACTTCCCGGTGACATAGAGACATGAAACTTGGCACACAGTTCGAGGCTTGTATATAGTGTTAAACTATATATTTAAATAATTTTATTCTATGTATTATTTAGTATTTTCACTTTTTAAAAATTTTAAAAATAACTAACTAGAAAATTTTCATTTTGAAATAAGATTAAAAGTATTATAACATAAAAAATAATTTACAAAATTAAAGTATATTTTACAAAGTAGATAACCCTACATATACTCCCCCTCCAGTGAAACGAAAAATTTATGTTTTAAATGTTAATTTATAGTGTATATTGATTACTGTAAGAATTTTGTGTTGTAGTTTGAAAATCAAAAAAAATTTGAATTAAGTGTTAATTGCGTTAAAAGTTTATGTTAGTATTGATGTAAGTACCCAATCTTTTGATGATTCGATGTACTTGATAGCATACTTTTAGGTGTCGTTATTGTTGTTGTTGAGGTTAAAAATAACTTAATAGTTGTTTGGTAAATATTGTCAATTATAATTATGTATTTGAAGAACCTAGAATGAGGTTGAATGATAGTAGATGGCAACTTTGTGTGCACAATTACTCAAAAATTAAAAACTTGTATTATGCAGAATATATGTTCAATATATAATTGTACTCTGCATAATGTATGTCCAAGTTGTTGATAAGTAATGAAAAGTTAATTCCTTAATTCGTTTGATGGTGATATGAAATTGTCAATGATTCGTGTAATTTTAATGAGTTTAGTATTGAGTTTTTATATGATATTAATTTCAATATGAAAGAATTGATATTTAGAAAATATGTCGATACAGATTATTTTAAGAATTTTTTAGAGATTTTTTAAAATTGTAAAAATTTGTTTGATTTTATTTTAAAAATCAAAGTTATTGCTCTGTTTTGTGTTATTTTCGAATTTAAAATGAAGATATTATTTAAATATGAATCTATTTGTATTGTGGAGTTTGTATGTCGTTGTTGTAAAATGATAATGATTGTGTATAAATATTTTTGAAAATAAACTGGAGAAGGAGTGCACATAATTAAAAATCTCTTAATGAAAATATTATTTAGGAAAACTAATTACATTTTTGAACATATTTAAAAATTTTATAAATAATTTGTATTAAAATATAAATTGAATACTTTGTTTGTAAATTTTGATAATTGATGTTTCATTTGAGTAGTTTGTTCATAATATTTAAATTCAAAATAGAAGGATCCTATGAAAAAGGTTTTAAGTATATCGTGATATCCTTAGTATCCACGTTTAATTTAAAAATAATTGTTTTTATATATATTTAATTTTAAAATACATTGTCCACCACAAATATTTTTAATTTTTTTAATATATGGACGTGTAAATATTATAACTGATCAAAGTTTTCTTTCGAACTATTTAAATTTGTTCATAAAATTTTTAAGTAATTTTTCTTTAAAAGTAATATAATGATCATTATTAGCTCAGAGCCGATATGTAAACGCTTAGATATTATAGAATTTAAATGACCATCTGAACGCCTTGTGGATCTCACTTCAGCATAATGGAGTATCGCATACTCTGAACTTTCTAAACGCTTTGCCGAGCAAGTTAGTAGCAAGTCATCAACCATATAGAATTCTCCATTTTGATATACTATTAGATCTAGTGGTAGTTTAATATGTGTCTCATCCCCGGCTTTATTAATATATACAAAATTCACTAAATCGATCACTTATATTTGTTGGTAACGATGTAATGGACTTTTGTGAAAGAGCAACAAGTAGCGATTTGTATCTTCATCGGGAAATTGAAAGATCGAGTATTGATCATTGGTTTCTAAAAGTTCACCATTGTAGGTATCTTTTACGTCTTCAGGATAAAATGCGCTGCCAACATGTTTTAATTTTAAATATTGGACAGTAAGACAATTTGTTGGTAAAAGTTTTTTATCTCCGTTTTGGTTATCATCATCATGATGATGATCTTCAAAAAATGTCTTATCACTAGGGGTGAGTTGAATATATAATTAGAATCTTCCAGATTCTTCCGGATCGCCATAAATATATAGTGTTAAACTATATATTTAAATAATTTTATTCTATGTATTATTTAGTATTTTCACTTTTTAAAAATTTTAAAAATAACTAACTAGAAAATTTTCATTTTGAAATAAGATTAAAAGTATTATAACATAAAAAATAATTTACAAAATTAAAGTATATTTTACAAAGTAGATAACCCTACAGCTTGGCGACAATACAACTTACAGAAAACAGAATTCCACTAGGTGGCGTGCTAATTGAGATAACTACAAATCCCTGAAAAACGAGGGGAATCTTGCAATCGATTTTTGAGTAACTTCCCGGTCAGCTGGAGATATGAAACTTGAGCCGTAAATCAGAACCCGGCGAAAATAGAATATTTTATCAAAAAACTTCCGCTAGGTGGCACGCGGATCGAGATAGTAAGAAAACAAATTTTAATTTGGGAATCTTTCAATCAATTTTTAACTAACTTCCCAGTTGCCTAGATACTTGAAACTTGGCACTTAGTTAGAGGCTTGGTGGCAATACAACCTATAGAAAACAAAGTTGCGCTAGGTGGCGCGCTAGTCAAGATAACTGCAAATCCTTTAAAAACGGGGGGAATCTTGCGATCGATTTTCGAGTAACTTCCCGATGAGCCACAGACAAGAAACTTAGGCCGTAAGTCAGAACCCGGTGGCAATGCAATATTTTGTCAAAAAAAATTCCACTAGGTGGCGCATCGATCGAGATTAAATTAATTTATAATTTTAAATCCCAAAATTCTTTTACAAGAGCTATTGTTAAAGTTTTTTAGTTAAAATTCAACAAGACTATGTCTGTATTAAAGGAAAAATTGGCTTCTATTTTTTGGTCCATTTATATAAAGGTAGTCCTTAAAATGTTTTATAATCTTTTTATTTAAAATTAAATGGTTCCCAAATGGGTTTAAAAGATGAAAATTTCCACAAAATTTTTCAAAGTTGCTTTTGTTTATTTTTGAAATGTTTTTTAGTCCAACGCATGACGCAATGACACCAGACAGGTGAAGTCAACAGTACAACAGCAAATATTTTACGGCCCTCCTAATCCGGCCCATGAATTTTAAAATAGTAGTGAGGAAAAATTGTTGGTAGTATTTTGCTACTTTTTCAACTACTTTAGTAATGAAATGTGCGGAAAAAAACCTAACTTGATATATCTCCTCCTTTAAAACGGGACATAAAAGAAAAGAGAAAAGAAAACAGAAGAAATAAGAAGGAAAAGCAAAGGAAGTTGGAGATAAGTCGAGAAAGTAAAAAAGAGGAAGATGGAGAGTGAGAGTAAAAGTAAGACGAAGTAGTAAAAAGAGGTTAACAGGAAGACTAAGTATAAGGATAAGATTAAGAGTTATACTGAGGGCTATACTTGCATAAGAGCAAGAGTAAGAGAAAAGCGGAGAGATTTTAGAAGAACTAAATGGATAAGAAACTTGAATGAGCCGATTAAGGTAAAGGGTTAAGGAAGAGGGTTAGGCAGATAAGAGGCGGGTGAATAGATATAGAAAGTCAAAACAATATCTGTCGCTTTTGATCATAATGGTGGGAGTATTTCATGGTTGTCTAAATGTTTACAGGATTAGCCAGAGCTGTTTAAAATTAAGTTCTGATAAGCCAAATGTTATTTTTTTCACAATCAGTTAATTCTGTAAGCTCTGGTTTGTTGAAGTGTCGTCGCTGTAAAACTTCTACAGCTATATATGAATACACCAGCCAACTTTTTTTGCACAATAAGCCTATTTCAGCGCTTGGTTTACCGTGGTAAATCTTGAATCCTGGTACCAAATATCACGAATTTTTGTATTACAAGCCTCCCGGATACTGATCCACTACTTCATGATATTGTTCCAGATCGTCAGTCATCTCATTTACGTAAGCAGTATGTTTACATATTCCTTAGCTGCGCGAAACGGGATATTCTGGAAGATCCAGTCATTCAATTCCGTTGATTAAAACTTTTCCATTTCCTCTCAGAGAGAGGAAATAAACCCTTCCCACCAAAGGAAATACAGACCGCGGGCATTATTTACTTGCACGTTACTTCATATTTCAGAAAGGTAATAATGTAGTATTTTTTTATGATACTGAAAAAATCAATGCCGGAGATCAGTCAAGAAGCAACACTTGAATTTATGAGGGCGAGTATTGGCAAATGGGACGCCATTTTGTTATATTGACCTCACATGTTTGGTTTATTGTATGATAGTCTAATTAAAAAGCATTTAACGTAATGATATTTACCATTTGCACTTGATATGTTGTTAACTAATATATTAAGAATTTAAAATAATTAAATATAGTCTCACTTAAACTGCATAGTGAATTATTTGCACAACTTTTATATTAAATATTTATTATAATACTCGCATTACATCTTTTCATTTACACCAAACTTGAAATTATCGTTCGCATTATAAAAGTAAATGAAAATTACTTTTACATATTGATCATATCATGTATATGTGTATACGAGTACGTAAATACTATCAACAATAAAACGAAATTACAATTTTGATTGTCAAATTAGGCTGACGTTTGAAGTGTCGCACGCTGAGCTACTTAAAATCATGCTACATTCGGTCTATGGCTATTGTTTTTCTGTAGCAAGATTACTATTGTACAGAGTAACCGAAGACTTAATGTATTTGCATATACATATGAGAGGAGTAAACTTTTACTCCTATGTATCTGATTCAAAGGGTTGGCACACTAATTAATGATGAATAATGAAAAAAAGTTGGTTTCTATAGGACGAAATTTAAGAAATCGATACCAATTATAAACTATCTTGAAGAGATCTGCAAGAAAATGTTGATTTATTCCTTTTAGGCACGGTTTTTCGGTAGTTGCTTAAGCTAAGCTTAAACTAAGTTTGCTTAAACTCTAGTCAAATTTAAAGTCCAGTTAAACTACTGAGCAGTTTTTCAGTCACTCTTTAAAGCCGCCTTTGGGGTAGGCTTTTTTGTACGGCAACACTGTTTTTTTTATTATCTAGATAATTTTTACATAAGGCAACAGCTGGATCTTGTTTACCCAACAAACATGAAAACAAATTTTCTCCAGCTAAATATATATCTAGTTACGGTGGTGATACCCAACATCATTACTTAATTATTCTTAAACCGGATATTTCTCGAGTTGATATCCAACTTCGTTCAACAATCAATATCCAACCTTTGAGAGATTTTGGGAAATGTACAGTTCTCAAATGAATATCCAACACATTTCCCCAGTTGATATCCTACAATGGATATCGAGTTGAGGTGGAGTTGAAAAAAATGTCCAAGGTGGTACCACCGAAACCAGCAGCAGTTTATTGTGAGAAATAAACACCTGGTTGATAGCAGTAATAAAGCATAATTAATCAAAAATAAATTAGATATATTTTATTTATTTTCGTGAAAATACTGTAGTATGGAAGCTTACATTTGAGTACAGTTAGAAAACCAAGAGAACCACAAGTATGAAATTAAATTTTTTTCAGATTGATTCAAGGTTTGATTCGAGATCAAGGCCAGAACAATCATTTTTTTGTAATGATAATTATTGTTTTTTTTTTTTAAATTATTCTATAATTGAAAAATTTTATGTGGTTTTTGGAATAGTAAGTGGAAAATTTTTCAGACAACCTGCCATAGCTGCGCAGATAGATCCATTTCGAAGGGTGATAAGCCTTTATCATCACGCTGCGCTAACCATTTAGCTATACAGCGATGGTTTGTTTGACTGATAAATTGCTACTCCTATTCCTCTTTACCAACTATATTTAATCAGCGTTGCGCCATCTGTTGCAAATCACTAATAATGCTGGATTTGTTTATTGTCAATTACTTTGTTTGACATTCCCAAGTGCTCCTGGTATATTAACAATTGTTTTTGTTTTTTTTTTCAACAGTAATAGCATTTTTGGCTTTACAAAATTCCCTCTTTTACTGAGTACACTATGATTCTCGAGTTGAGCCACTGTTTCGAAACAACTCTTGAGATTTTAGAAGTATGCCTAGTTACAAACATGAGGTCTAATGGTACTCAAGTCCAAATGCTTATTGGGTATATTCGACGCCATTTCGAATGAACGCAAATAACTGATAGGCTAACTAGAGTTTAACGCTGCCAGATCGGCCGCTTAAGCTCAGCTTAAACGACAGTTAAAGTAGACTGAAAAACTGCAGAATAAGTTTAAGCGTAGTTTAACTGTCAAACTGGTTGAAGTTGTACTGAACAACCGGGCCTAAGTGCACAACTTTATCTAAATTTCAGTATGCTGAGTTGCAACAGAAATGTACCTCTCCACTTTATTCTCCACTTCTAAGACCAAAAAGTGTGCCTACACTATTCATCGCAAACGATTCAGCTGTAGCTATTCAGCGCAACTCCTTTTATTGCGACGTATTTACCACTGCGGTATTTAATTGCCGATAGATGGGCTCATAAACATTATCTTAGTGATGGTAAGCGTTTTCTTTTACCCGCGAATGCAGTTGTATATATGTACGAGTAAAAAAAAACACAGCCTATGTTTGTCTACGCTGAGTGTAGGGTGTTTAAATGGCTTTCGATATACCAATGCAATAATTTTAAGCAATTTTTTATAAATTGTCTACCCTTTGTGCTTAACAAACAAAACCTGCATTCAAATAATTTTAATGTAAATAAATAATTTATAACATTTTTGGTATATAAATAAATATCATAAACGCACTGATAGCGCTTTCAGTATAAGTCAAGTATTCGGTGCAAGCAATTCATTTGGAATTAGATTTTTCAAAAATGTCACTTAAACGCTATGGCAACACTCTATGTTTTTTAAAACTTGCATTGTTGCTATTTTGCATTGTGCAAACAGCAAATGCGCAATCGACTGTGAATGGACAAAATGATCAGATGGCTACGGACACGGCCACCTCTATGGGGCGGAGAGGCGACGGTGAGCAAGGTTTCAATTTCACCGAAGTAGTAAAAGAATGCAACTCGAGTTTTACTATACCATTGGGTGAGTATTAGATTAAATAGTAATAACACTGTACAACAGCAACTTTAGAACAAAGCAACCACGATATTTTTCATAAAGGACGACTCGCACAAATACATTTTTCTGAACACACTTATAGTCTAGCAAGTCTAGCTGACTTTTAGTTTGGATTTTAAGCTTGAACTAGTCACAAAGGTGCCTCTAAGGAATATAAGTCCTTATAAAATAGGTAACATATCATACTAACACTTGGTAATTCCACAATTTCTCTTTGCACCACTTTTTACATTATTCCCGCAGGCATCGAAAAGTTGCTGCAACATGTTGCTAAAGATTATTTGGTATTTTCATATATGGGTTAAAAAATAATGTGGAAGAACTAACGGTGGAGAGTTTAAATGTTGGTTTAGGATGTTGAGTTTTGTACATGGAGCAATTCTTTTTAGATGTGCTGGACTATAAATATGTTCCGCGAAAATTGTATTTAAGAAGTTCGTTTTCATGAAACAAAACCATTGTTGCTTTGTTACAAAAAAAGCTCCTAGTTTGTTGTACTGTGTAATTTATAAAAAACATTTAGAGCTTTCCTAATAAAAATATTATATTAGAGTACATGCAGCAATTCAATGAAACGGCAGAATTACCCAACACCACCGATAAAACGGGCATGGTAATTGAGCACAAGAAACACTGTGTAACATGAAAAAAATTAAACTCAGTTTTTTGAATTTTGCATATCAACTGCTGACTGGAATATCACACAATCCCGGCCAATGTTTCAAAACACTCTATCTCGAAAATTTTAAAATAATGCCCGTTTTCAGAATTGGTTTCAAAAACGTGTCATCTGAGAACAAATTCAATACATTTGGACATTAGCTGGGGCATTTATGAAAACAATTCTAACAGCAGGCGTTCTTCAACCGAATTTCGAGACAGGGTGTTTTCGCAACGGCAGCCGATATAATGTAGGCCCTAACAAGTATGGAATAAGTGCTTATTCAGAATTTCTCAGAACCTCATTTTTCATAGGTTGAGGCATACATATATATGTATATGTGCTCATAATAAATGTTTCCTTTTATCCCAAGAATATGATTCATACTGTCATTGCAAAAAAAAAAGTGTTTGTTAACTTTTGCGGGCATATAATTTAATCTTCAGAAATACCGTAGACTTAACCCTCCGATTAACGGTGAATAAATTCAACACATCTTAGCGTTGTCGTCTGGCCAGATGAAATTTGACACTTTGAACTTTATCCACAAATATTTAAACTTTGAAGAAATCTCGTCGCACGCTGTGATTTCCCAGAAATAAATTTGAATTTTTGTTGATAAATTTTGAAATGAATACGAAATATGAGGTCTTATAGGTTTAAAAATATATTCGTCTAGCCAGACGACAACGCTAAAATGTCACATAATCAACTTTGGTACAAAAAAAGATAAAATAGAAAGACAAAAATATCGATTTCGGAATTTTTATAAAGACCGTCTCTTAACTTAAAAAGTCACTAAAGCTTTTCATGATCGGGTTGGTAGGAGTAAAGTTATTCACGAAAATAAAGCCTTCTCGTCTGGACAAACGCAACAATCTATCGGAGAGTTAAGACAAGATATATTTATAATTTACAGTCCTGTTCCACAAAAAATGTCGTATCAATTCATGTGTTGAACAAATTTGTTTAGTTATTTCAACCGACGAGAAACTTGTTGGTCTCAAGTTAACAATATTCTGTAGAAATTACAGATTTTTCAATCTAACTAATTTTTTTGTTAAAAATACTGTTTTCATTGATCATTTTAACAGTGAAAAATTGTCGATATTATGCAAGTAGTTACATCAGCTAATTTTAAAGAGAAACTTACGCTAACAGAGCTTATTACTTTGATCCTATGCCCATAAGGCCGCAGAAATATCTGTTACATCAACAGCCTTCACTTTTATTCTCACGTTGATGAAATTCTGTTATTTTAGCAGATTAATTGGTATTCTTATGGTGATAGTAGTAATTGTTGAATTAACAGAGCTATGGCTTACGCATGATACATTTTTGTTTTTTGATTTGATTGTGGATGTGGTCGATTTAGAATCAACAATTTGTGCAAAGTTGATTTAACAGGTATTTACGATGGAGAAGAATTGACTGAATTTTCAACTGAATTTATCCCCAATTCGGTTAATTCAGTATATTCATATCCCTATTTTTATCAGTATTCCTATCACTCTTTGAGTAGGTCTATAAGAGTGATTAAAATAAATAAATGTAAGGCGCGATAACCTCCGAAGAGATCTAAGGCCGAGCTTCTCTTCTCTTCCAATTTGCGTCGTGCTCCTCTTGATTTTTCCCTACAAATTGGCCGGACGGGACCTACATGTTTCATGCCGACTCCGAACGGCATCTGCAAGGCAGATGAGTTTTCACTGAGAGCTTTTCATTGCAGAAATACAATCGGAGCGCTTGCCAGACACTGCCGAGGGGCGACCCCGCTTAGAAAAATTTTCTTCTAATTGAAAAATCTTATTTCTAAAATTTTGATGTTGCCTTGCCCGGGAGTTGAACCCAGGGCATACGGTGTGATAGGCGGAGCACGCTACCATCACACCACGGTGGCCGCCAATAGACTTTGATTTTTAAGGTTTTTTTTTCATGACCTATAAAAAAAATTTTCATTTGATTGTGAAATTTTCATGTATACCTTGTCCGACCCAAAAATGTCCCCTAAAAACGGTGGCGATAACAGTTTTTTGAAAAAAAAATAAAAAATATACAAATGAAAATTTGTTCAGTAGGTCATGAAAAAAACCTTAAAAATCAAAGTCGAAAAAAGACAAACAATGAAATTTCGCAGGCTTGAAAATAATTTTTTTGTATATGCGTAATAGAACTTTTTTTCCTGAGCCCAAATCCTATCGAAAAATCGATGGCGCGATATCGGTTAACTTTCGTTCATACAAATCGACCCACCCTAATACATATATATAAAATAGGTGGCAAGATTATTGTTATTGCTTCATTAGGGTTTTTTATTGCACAGAACCTTAACCCGAAGTCAAATTTTCAAAATTGATTTTTGAGATATTCGTGTCTAATCTGAAATTAGAAACAGGACTCTATTTTTTTGAAGGTTACGACGTGGTGAGCCCGAATCTGAGTCAAAGCGGTCACGGTATCTCAGGCACTTTTGAGATATTAGAACGTGAAACACCTTTTAGTTAGATTAATTTGAAGTCATGTTACTTCTAGGCCATTTTTTTGAGGTCATTAAGTATTTCTTAGAAAAGTACCTTTCCTACTCCTCAAAATGGAGCTTTTAGAAAATTTTTTTTTTTGCTTCTGAGAAATTGTCTATTGAATTTACTGAGTTTAGCAACTCCACCAATGTAATGCAATTTTTTTTTTCCAAAAACCATTAAGAAATCTAAACAAGTTAAATTTCTGGACAATTCCGGAAGCCCCGGACTAAAATTTCAGATACTGAAAATCCCGAGCGGTTAAAAATCGAGAAAATCGTCATCCCTAGTCGCAGCCTATGAAAAAGGGTGCTTTTTTCCGTTTTCAGCAGAGTTTGAAGGTAAATTTGAAATTCTGAGTAAGCTGTTATATTTTGCTTGATTAGAGCTACAACATAAGATATGCGTGTCTAGTAAAAAATGCATCTTCATTGTTACACAGTGGACTATTTTCATACAAATTTTATTAAATATATATATATATATATATATATATATTATATTCAAGTGTTTCTTGCGCTGTTATATGGAAACAACTGGTATAATTCGTAATTGGAAATTGAATCGTTCCTTAATTAGGAAAACAATGTGGCCAGCGACCGGAGACTCAATTCCCGTTTGTGAAAAGGAAGGGGGTAAGTGTTTATTTATTCTCTTAGAAGGATTTTAGGAAGTTCTTTTTTTAATTTTTTATTATTTTCCAGCGAATGAAACTTGCCCATGCAAACGTTCCTACGCTATTGCTAAATGCCTCATGATACGCGCTATTGTGGATGCCCCCAGCAAGCCGATAGTTTGATGGCAATTTGATGGTCTCACTCGGAACGAAAAGTTATAAACTTTTGCTAAGGAATTGGATCAAATTTATTACATTCATAATTTTGCAATTTAATGCAATACAAATTTTAACATTAATGTACTTAGGAATGCTTTGAAATTTATGCTACTCAATCTTGAACCACTAACATATCATAGTAGACATATATAAAGTGTTACGCAATATATCATCCGCTAGGGATGGGAGCAAGCTTGAGTTACACGCAACTATGCAAATCGAGTTGTAATCACAAAAAATGCTTAAACAACAATAATTAGTTTTCTTGTTTTACTTCTGCAGTAAATACGGATTGATTAGATTGAATGCACATCTCTGCCGATGCATTTTTACTTACTTACTTACTTACTTACTTAATTGGCGCTTAACCGTCTAAACGGTCCAACAAGGCGCGCCAGTCGCTCCTTCGCTCCGCCAACCGGCGCCAATTGGTCACACCAAGGGAGTTTAAATCGTTTTCCACCTGGTCCTTCCAACGGAGTGGGGGCTGCCCTCTACCTCTGCTTCCATAGGCGGGTTCCGATAGAAACACTTTCTTGGCCGGAGCATCATCTTTCATTCGCATAACATGGCCTAGCCAGCGCAGCCGCTGCGTTTTAATTCGCTGGACTATGTTGATGTCTGCGTATAGCTCGTACAGCTCATCATTAAATCTTCTTTGGTACTCGACATCGCCAACGCGTAGAGGTCCATAAATCTTTCGAAGAACTTTTCTCTCGAACACTCCCAAAGCCGCTCCATCTGCTGTTGTCATGGTCCATGCTTCTGCCACATATAGCAGGACTGGTACGATAAGTGACTTGTAGAGTATGATTTTCGTTCGCCGAGAGAGGACTTTACTTTTCAATTGCCTACCTAGTCCAAAGTAGCATTTATTGGCAAGATTGATTCTTCGCTGGATTTCAGTGGTTATGTTGTTGCTAGTGTTGATGCTGGTTCCCAAATAAACGAAGTCTTTTCCTATTTCAAAATTATGGCTGCCAACAGTAGCGTTGCATTTTTATGCGTATATAAATATCGACCGCACACATTCAAATTACATCGACCCACATAAATTATGTTTAACCCAGCACAGCGGGATTTCAACATCATATGCAAATGCCGACAGCAAGACCCATATCTGTTTACATCCGTCAAATCCATTTGACTATCACATTGACCAACCCGCTAATCAGCATGACTGAATGTCATTAACAGTTTGTCAATGTGACTGCCAAAATATTTATATATACATAATAACAAATATCTATAATTAGGTCAAAGTAATATGCTGACTCAGAATGCATGCATTAGGAATGTAGATACTTTTTAGTTTGTAAGTATTAGTGTAACTACGTATATGTATAATAAGAAGTTTTGTATAAAAGAAAGTGCATTTCTGAACGTCATGCTGAACATATACCCAGTAGATATTGCGGGAAAGGCGGCCGCGGCAAGGTCGTTGGTCAGGCTTTGTGATATGGGATATAGACTTTCTGACCGCGGACACTCTAGCCTTCTTACCAGTTTCGACTTCATCCCGGACAGAACGGACTACTGTATGCCGATAACTGCTCCCTATACAACCTTCACCCCAGTTATTCCAGAGAGAGAGGATTGGGGAAGAGGAATTATCTGGGGCATGGGACCGGTTAACTTGTTCACGGATGGGTCAAAGCTGGATGGAAAGGTTGGTGGGGGGGGGGGGGGGGGGGGCTCTTTTGTCAAGAGCTAAATTTAAGCCGCAAGTTTAAGTTGGCTGATCACTGCAGTGTATTCCAAGCGGAAATTGCTGCGATTAAGGATGCGGTGGATGGAATGCTATCCAGTGCTACCACGGTTAGATTTAACATCTACTCTGATAGCCAAGCGGCTATCAAGGCCTTGAGCTCAACTACAGTGCGATCGAGGGTGGTCTGGGAGTGCCTGACCTCGCTTGCTATTGCATCGAATTAGTTTACAATTAAGATTATCTGGGTCCCGGACCATAGTGATATCCCGGGTAACTGTCAAGCGGATCTCTTAGCCCGCATCGGTACAACTGAACCGCATGAAGATGGCTGTAGGGATTTCGGTATCCCGCTGGCCACCTGTGGATTGCTCCTCCATAGCTGGGCCTCGAATCAGCTCAGCAAACGTTGGGCGGATACCACGTCTTGCGGGGTAGCAAGATCTTTCTGGCCAAAAGTGGATGGCAGGAGGTCTGCTGAAATAATTGGGTTCACTAAGGCTCACATATCAATTGCCATTGGGGTTTTGACAGGGCACTGTCCCATCGGTATCCATGCGGTACGTCTCAATATACTGGAAACTCCATCCTGCTGCAGCTGTATGGAGGATGATGAGGTGGAATCACCAAATCACTTTATGCTTGATTGTCTAGCTTTTGCCAGAATTAGGCGAAAGTACTTCGGTCGCGACTCACTTGGATCTCCCGAGGATATATCCAAAGTTGATATCGGTATCATTCGGAGCTTTATCGTTGCTACCCAACGATTCTCTAAGTAGCTAGATCTAAGTCACCGTTATTTTTGGTGTATATGGTATCACAACGGACCTTCGTGTTGTCCAAGTGAGCTATCCTTATCAGGGCAGCTACCACCTAACCTATCCTACCCTAAGTGCATTTCTTCAATAAATTCAATTCTGTTCAAATGCTAAACACCGACGTTTAATTGCTCAATAGTTTTACATCTTTCAAAGTGACCTCTACATATATGTACACACAAAAACGCTTAAGCTACATATTGGAGCTTAGTTCCAGAAAGTTATGAAAATACTAAATGTATGCATATGAATATGAAAATATTTGATGTTATAGTGAGAAATATGTTGAAGTTTTTAGTCCGGAAAGGTTAGGAAAGGTAAGGTTAGATTATGTAGAAATGGCAGGTCCGTGAGTAGCTCACATAGGCTGATCGAGTTCGTTGTATTACCTGAAGTTTGTTTAACGATCCAACTAAAAAATTGTATGAGAAACCAGGACCTATCCTATAAAATAACTCCATCCTCTTGGCAAATATTAGAAGCTGTCTAGTATATGCGAGCGCAGAGCACGAGTATAAAAGTGCACGATCGTTTTCTACTACAAACCGCAGAAGGCATTGCCCAGTCAGAATACCCACCATGAGCCTACACTCCCCTCGTTTCAATGATAATAACTTTGTTAATCTGAGGTTGCAAGGCCTGTACACAATATTCGACACTTTGCAGGCCTGAGCTTAGTTCCACGCTTTTCCTGCATGGTCAATAATGTGCAGCTGTCGTCTTCCTTTAATCTCGCATAATCCCATTGGAACGTCAACAGTAAAAGCTCCGAGCGCTGCGCCCTGTTTAGCCACCTCATCCAATTATTTCACTTATACACTTAAACACTCTTTTTAGATGTTGTGCTTTGGGAGATTATTGCCTCAACTGCTGCTTGGTTGTTAATATACAAGTTGATTGCTATTTTCTGCCAGTGTTTCTACTGCTTTGGTAACGGCTACTACTTACTCCTAAAAAGTACTGTAGTGATCCGGTAGCTTGTTGGATCTGTTTTTTTCCGAATGAGCACAGTATACCGCAGACCCTACTTCTTCAATTACTTTGGAAAATGATGACGATATACTACTATGGCCTTATGGATTGTGCTCAAGCTGCCTCAAGGTATTGGATCTCATTGCATTACTTAACGCTATGTTTTTTGCCACCAGGTCTGTAGGTAGAATGGTCACAATGACATACAGTGCAGCCGTCGATGTTGTATTCAGGGCTTTCGATGCTAGGCATTGAAAGCCCACATACCCCATCTGCATGGCCGTCCAACAACCAAGGACTCCATAGCATAGGATAGGATTATCAATCGCTTTAAAAACTCAACGAGAATGAGAGGGACGTATATCGCAGATACCTATATATTTTGTGCAAGCTTTCTCCTGCAGGTTCACCTGTCCGAGCTCAGGCCTGGTCCCAGTTGGACTTTGTTTCTTTTAGTAAACTAAACCATATCCACGTTGGCGGTCACACCGTCATTAGCGGCCCTGGTATGTATATCCCGAAGCACACGATCCATAAAATACCTATTAGAAGGCACTTTCCACTTATGACAACTACAATGTCATCTGCGAACGCCGTAAATTTGACGGACTCCATATCAAAAAGCCTGAACAGTCGATATATGACTTGCGTTTAGGAAATATTTTAGCGGCAAAAACGTCCGCAAGCATGGAACTCTCCGAAGATACAAAGGAAAAACAAAGCTGCGATGGTGGAGCAAGGAGCTGAGTCTTTTTAAAAGACATGTTTCCGAAATTTTCAAGCTGGCAATTTTCACTGGCAAACTGGCAAAATTCGTTGACAGCGAGGAGTGCTGGGAAGAATAGAGTGATCTGTTGAGGACATACAAGAGAGAAACCCACACGGTTAAAAAAGTCTCATGGAAAAATTTGTGTGAGAGCATCAAGTGCTTCTGCGAAACAGCGCTATTGAGGAAGGGCCTAGCTAGAGGCAATAAAGTCTAGGGACTAATCAAGAAGATAGCGGGAAATGATCGCGGGTTGTGCCCGGCTTGGTGACTATTACCAAGATTGAAGGAGCAGTGAACACTCTATCTTAGTTTAAACCTCCGGAAATGGATGGTATATTCCCTGCCATGCTACAAATCTCGAGTAGAGCCATCGTGGAATGGCTTAGAACAATATTCGATGGGTGCATAAGACTGAACAATGTACCCAAATCTTGGAGAGCTGCTCGTGCTGTTTTTCTACCAAGGGAGTGGAAAATCAATTATGTGTATGTCAAAGACTATAGACCCAGTAGCTGAACATCATTTAGAGTACAACCCTATTAGCTCTACGCCATTTCTGCTTAAAACCCTGAGAGACTGATAGATGAATGTACAAAGTCCAACGTGGATAAACAGCTATTCTCTAAAACACAACATGCGTACGCCAAAAAGCAAGTCAGTATACACGTAATTGCATAGGGTGACAATAAACAAAGAAAAATCCTTGGAATAAAAGCAGTACTCCTTATGAGTCTTCTTAGACATTGGCGCGGTTTTCAACAATGTATCTAAATAGGCGATCATGGAGGGTCTCAAGTATATTGGATTACATGCAGTCCTAATCATATGGTGGTTGATTGGTGGAAGATTACTTCAAAATGGCATATGTATGAAGCCAAAATATCGGTGGACGGGGGCATGACGCTAGGCGGGGTTATGTCAACTCTGCCGTGGACGCTGGTTATCAACCAACTTCTCAGGTAGTTGAATGAGGGATGCATCAAACTTACGTCTTAAGCAGATGACGTTGCAGTTGTCATAAGTGCGAAGGCTTTCCAACAGTTAGCTCTTTGATGGATCAGGCGCTTCGAAGTATTAACACCTGACGGATATGACCTTTTTTATAGGCTTTTAGTGACAACAATTACGGGAGCCCTGAAAACAGCCCGACAGCTGCACTGTATGCCATTCTGCACATTCGACCTATAGACATGATGGCGATAGCGTTAACATTTGCAACGAGACAAAATGCCTCGGTGCAACTACAGCACAGACCACACAGCCAGTTGTGTGACGTCATCAATTATTGGACGAACAGACTACCTTATTCCTTACCTATGCTTCGAACGGGCTCTTAGAGCCACAACGATGACTTGCACAAAGGTGCCTGATCAGAAAATAAACAGATCTCACAAGCCGAAAGGTAGTGTTATTCAAGCTAAAGTAACAGCCCTAACTAATGCAGTAGGAACACTACAAGAAAAAAGCTTAGCTGCACAACATCTGAAGTGCGTTAGATTGAAGGCAAGCTCTGGAAATAATCGGAATAGGGAGTAATATAGATCTATATTAGATGTTTTGGAGTATGTAAATAGATGGAAATGAAACAGCTGATGAGGTGGCTAATCAGGGCTCATCACTGGGAGCTTGTACTGTAGGCATTAAATGAGATTGGGCGAGATTAAAAGAAGGTGAGCGCTGCACATGATCGACCAAACAGTAAAGGTGTGGAAGCGCGGGGCTGCAAAATATCATGTGCAGATTTTATAACCTAAGATTTACAAAGTTACTCTTATCATTGAAAAGAGGGGATAGTAGACTAATGATGGGTATTCTGACTAGACACAGCCTTCTGGCATCACATGCTTTAAATTAGGCTTGGTCAGAGAAATAAGATGTAGGAGGTTTGCGTCGAATGGGGAAACAATCGTGTGATCGTGCTCTTAGCTCGCAAGGCCTAGACTCCAGCTATTGGGGTGGCACAGCTATCAGATCTAGAAGCAGCAAGCGGCATAGGTCCTTAAAAGCTTCTAGTTTTAGCCAAGAGGACGGGGCTATTATATGGCATAAGTCCCGGTTTCACTATGAACTCATTCATCCTCATGGCCCTCACAGTACAACCTAACCTAACCTAACGCACCGCAATTCATTTTTACATGTATAAACATACATATGGACTAATTGTCATGGCATGTTTAACATACAGTGCTCACAACTTGTTCAATGCTTGCTAACTCTCGCCGCAATTGCACACTCTTCAAATATCCAAAGCCAGACAGGACCTTGCCCACATATGACCGCTGTTCCATTTTGGCTCAAACCCGTGCACATGCTATTACATATATGTACATATGTATGTATGTATGTGCATATAAATGTGTACACGCGTGCTTTTGAATAATAAAAAAAATGTAGGAAATAACAATAACAACAACATGAAATACTAATTTTTTGCATTTGCTTGCTTCTCTGCATTTTGCATTTACACAATTTTTTTCACATTGTCGCGTTTGTATAAGCAACATTTTTTTGTTTTGTTTTGATTTTCTGTTTTATTTTATCTTTTTTTGTGTTTTGTTTTGATTACTTTATTTTTATTTTTTTGTGATGTTCGTTTTTAGGCGTTCACTCACTGCTCTATGCTGTTGTACGGTTTCACGTGCTTTTCGTCGCACTTTGGAATGTTAAGGGTGGTGGGGGGTGGCCGATAAATGTGAGCCGTTGGTGCTGTTGATAATAATATTGATGTGTTTTTGTTGTTGTTATTGTATTATTAAGGGTGTTTTTATGTATCCGCTTGTCACTGGGTGGGTGGCATTGCAGAGACGCAACTAAATGCGCTGCTACAGTCAGCAATAGCAGTGATTGATTATGATGATGTTATTGATAATAATGATGATGATGGTAATTATTATTATTATTGATATTGAAATGTTGCTGGAATGTGCACCAGTTTGATATTCACAAAAATAATCATAACAGTATTTTGAGGCAAAGTTTGATTGTACAAACTTTGACTTCAACGCACTGTGGAGCATTCTAAAGGAAAACGTCTCAAAAGAAAGGTATGTAAAAAATTTAAGGCGGAAGTGTTAAAGAAGAAGTGTCGATATATGAAAGGAACCTGCTTAAGTACGATACGGAAGTTTACCACAACTTTACAGTCCGGTCACTTTTTGGACCGTTTCACTAGATTACCAAATTTACCTATAAATATAACTTCACCGTAACTTGCATGCAGAATTTTCTAGTGAAGTTACTAATGCTTTGTCATACTGTAAAAACTAGGCTGTTGTTAGTGAACCTACAGAGAAGTTGCATTTCTCCCTGAAGTTGATAATGCAGTGAAAGGGATCGGGTAGAAATGGGTTTGGTATATAACTTGAAGAACAAGCGACACATACATTCGTAACTCACCACAAAAACGTCCCAGTAACCAAATTATGACGCAGATGTCATAGCTCATTTCATATTTTTTTCACAAAGCTATGGAGACTAGAGGTTTACAGGGATCACTTTATCGGCGGCGGTGTTTGTGTAGTAGGGCCCATGATATATAGGCAGCTTCCCCGCGTTTGCGTTTGCCACAAACAATTTGCTGCTCTTGTTTAAAATGCTAATATTTATGAAAGGTTTTGTTTATTTGTATTTAATATTTCGACGTTTTTGCCATTTTGTACCGCCCCGGCAGCCGATTCTATGCACTGCACTAACTAGGGGTTTTTTCCAGAACAATAGGTTGGAATTTCAATGCAACGGTGCTTCAGTAAGTAGCTCCTTGCGGTGGAACTGTCCATTATTCATTTACTCCAGGAAGGCGTCGAATTTATCTTGGGCCTTGAGAGTACTAATCGTCTGCCGAAAAAAATAACTCTACTTAAAGCTGTTGCAATCTTGTCTGTATATCTCATGCAAGGCGTAGTTTCGCTGCAGGTACTGCCGTTTGAAGAGCACCTCCGCACTTTCCAGCTCAATTAGTAGGCATTGCTCTCATGTCACACTTTTTACGACTAGCTCCAATGCTGTTGTGATGGCCAGACAAAATATCGGCTGCACCTCTTGCTTTTACGGCTGTCCTTAAGAGCTGAGTTCTCCGAGGTTCGACCAGGAGCAATCACGAGCACCAGTCCCTGCCGCGCCTTTTTCTGGCACGAGCATTCGTTTGAGCATAGAACTTATAGGACTGCGACTAATTACAAAAGGATGTGTTTGTCGATCCAAGCTCCCGAGCTAGGTGCCATCAAGATATTAAGCGTATTACCTAACACTTTAGACCTCAGAGAATAACTATTCAGCCAAAAATTCCGCATTCGAAATCAAAAGCTGCCTCAGTGAACATCATTGCGTAACCCACGTGTGAAACTCGTATAATTCTCTGCGGTTCTTCAATTTTACCGTTGACCGATTAACTTCTTTATGCTAAAATTTAATGGCACCCTCAATTAAATTTAGAAATGTAGACCAACATTTGCCGACCTGTGTTCGAAACACGGGTTTCAGTGGCCTTCGTTTACCCTAAACGAATTTTTTAAATGAAAGAAACGATTTTAAACTAAAGATGTAAATGGTTATGTTCAGTACAAAATCATAGATGACCGCGTAGCCAGTTTCCCGACTAGTCCGACTGTTCAATACGGTGGGATAGTAGCACACTCGGCCAATTGGTCGACTGTTTTGGGAAAGCTTAGGTTTTACCACCTCGAGTGTTCTTGACGGTAGCCAGGGCCTCAATGTCCTATAAAGATACTGCCTAAGTATTTTGCAATGGGATGGATTCTTATAACCGGCAGTGATCCGTATCCGTTGATAAACATTTCGACCATATCAGGCCATTTTTCGACATGAACAACAAACGGCGTAGACAGTGTTAAACAAGTACAAAATGTATAAACGAGCCGAATCCCGCCGCTTCGATCTTTATGACACTCGACGGCGGCGCCTAGGCGACGACTAACGGCGAAGGCGGTTATCGGCGTAGACTGAAGGTAAGCTAATTTTAGAAGTTAAAGACACGAATCGAAAAGAAAATACGTCATTCAATCGAATGGTCCGACTGCTACAACGAGTCATCCTTATTTACTCAAAAGGTCTTTAGCGAAAGTTTAAAAAGACAGTTGCTGCGAATAACCGGAAGACAAAGGGCAAAGTCGGAATTTGGTGGAAATTTTTTTTATTTATACAGCCCAGCCAATGAAAAGACCTTGCCAGTTCAGAGCCAAGTGTCTAGAAATGAAGTTATAACCCTACGAAGGCCAATTTGTATATGGTTGCGAAACTTTTACACAAACTACAAAGCATTCATTTACCAAACAGGTGGCAAGTTAAGAGAGATAAGGCATCCAGGGCTTTAACGGACTTAGAATATATTGTCGACAAAGGAATATGTAAAGATGCAACTCAAAACCGCAGGAGTTGAGCACCGCCAACAGCTTTATAACATAATTAGGAAGGAACTTTCTGAGCTATTTGAAAGCAAACCAAGCTTCAGACAAGGTAACTCCCTTCACACTAGTTCTTTAGCCTAATTTTAAAGAAGATAATTCTAGAGCAAATGCAAACCACGATGGTGCAATCACTTATAGGAGCTGATGATTTTGATACTATTGGCCTTAACAAACGCTTAAATAGGGTGCCTTCCCTGTATAAGACAAAGAGGATTAAAAAAGAAGATCTTGCCGTAAATGAGAACAAACCAAAGTACCTTCTGCCATCCACTTCATAGTTGACGGATAACAATTCAATAACGAGAGAAACTTCATCTATTTGGGAGCAAGAACTAACCGCGAAAAAAATGTTAAAAACCAAACGGCCAACCGGAGGATAACTCTTGCCAAAGGAGACTACTTCGGGCTGAGTAGTTAATTGAAAAGTTTAGTCCTATGTCGAACGAACAAAACTTGCGCTCTACAAGTCGGTTATCATACCTGTTCTTCGCCTTTCGGCAGTGATTTGGTAAACATCCCGAATTTATTTCTGCCATGAAAAGCTTCTCAGTGAAAACTCATCTGCTTTGTCTTTATTTATTTTTATTTTTTCCTTTCCTAGCTCCAGTTCCATTTTCCTATGCCTTTCTCTTCTTTTCACATCTTTCATTCGCTCATTCATTTTCATTTTTTCCTCCATTTGTCATTCTCTTGTTCGTTCTTTATTCTCTTCCTCTTCCCACACTTCTTATACATTCGGCTTACCAGTTCACTTTATCCTATAAACGAACAGATATGGCAACGCTACATTGATGTCAACTTTGCGACAAATTTCCGTAGTGTTTACCCACTGTGCGCCAATTAAATGGCTGCCCAATTATTATGGCTTTTTATTGCGTTTTTGTTTGTGCTTTGCTGCAACAGCATCAAAGCGATGAGTAAGTCGTTGATTTACTACGACCCCCTCTCCCCCTCCATTCTAAAAAAATCAAAAAAAATTTGACTCATTTGAATAATTGTGAATATGGCCAAAGCTTGCAATAATGTTTTGGTATTAAGCCACCGTAGTAAATAATTTTGTATGTTAGCACAACAAATATCGATAAAACAAAATTTAAAAATTCATATTTTCAAAAAAGGCCTGTAGTCATCACCTTCTTTGTTTTTTAGCAAAATTTTCCTTTCTTTTCAAGTCCTTCGTTCCATACTAGCGCTTTGGTCCTCATCTTTCACTCACCTACTTCTAAAAAAAATTTTGCTCATCTTCAACTCTTCTTTCAATTTCATTACAGTTATCTTATGCTTATTCGTTTTCTTTCCAACTCACCTCAATCCTCTCTATGCCTTTTGGTTGGTTTGATGATTTGCATATATTTTTACTTTTTTCTTTCATCCCTACCCCATCTGCCTACCCTCTATTAGTTTTTTCTTTTTACCTCTACTTTTCTCACTTACACATTCTATCCTCTTCAATGTTTTTTTTTCCAAATCTTTTCTTGCCGTTATGTGCCCTCTATGGAGAATGTTTTCCAATTTTTTAGCAAAATCTTTTTTGACTTTGCAGTTTTTGCATTCGTTTTTGTAACTTTTTTTGTATGTCTGTTTTGTTATTTACTTTTTGACCCGCACACACCATTTTTTTGTTTTTGGTGTTGTTGTGCTAGCTGGACAGTTAGATGTTGCCGCAGTTAGGTGTTGTTGGTGTGGTGTTAAAAAAGGTGGCATCCTTACTTCTGCTACACATTCGTTTTGGTTAGCTACACTCGGCTTGCGTTCATGTTGTTGTTGTTGTTATTATTACAGTTGCTGACTTTGCTTTTGTTGTAATTGTCACTGGCATTGCATAGCCTCGTTCTGTTATTGCCGCCTATGAGGCTGCATCGACAGCTATTCGTTAGCTTCTATGGAAAATTTTTATTTTCGGTTTTGTTTTTTCGTTTTTAAGGTTGCCACTATTTATGTCACCACGTTAAAGTAGGCCAAGAATATCCATTGAAAATTTGTGCATTAGTTTCGACTTAACAACTTTCTTGCTAAGAGCGTCCTGTGATTCCCCTAATAATCCAACCAAAACGACAACCCACTAAACACACGGCATCTAAAGTGGTCCCAAAAAAATTTTTTTTAAACGCTTATAAAATATGAAACAAGTGGCAAGGTATTGATGTCAAGAAGAGAATAAGACGTAAAAGCGGAATCGATCGCTTGAAGTAGGAGAAAAACGTAGACTCAAAGAAAATGCCGGTTAATCTCGGCGGGCTCCGTAGCGTGCTCCGCCTACCACACTGAATGTCCTCGGCTCAAGTCCAGCGTTTAGTAAGTAGGTATGTATAATGGTTGAGACACAGCCATCTTGATGCCAAGAAACTCGTTTGAACCTACTGATTACTACATCGGATAGGTACTAAAACCAGCTGGAGTTGTTAACAAAATCAAAAATGTTTTGAATTCATTGAACTTGCGAAGGATCTTCTTCTGCTCTGCGTAAATGATAGAGAAAATGCTCAACAGTCTCTTTCACAGTTTATACAACTTTTGCAGCGGTCATTATGCGGTAAGTGCATTAAGCCCAATTAATGCTGCAAACCACTACAAGATCTACCCAGTAGATACATTGATCTCCTTTCATCGTGTTCTGGCCATTTAGCTCTAGAATTTACACAGCCCATGGTGTTTTTCCCCTTTTTGCTTAGCTTTATTTACGTAAAAATTTCGAATTTCCCCCTTGGCAGCCTCCAAGGGAATGCCTACTTTTACGCTGGTTATTCTCCACTTCCTTCCGCTGAGCTCTTATGCGCCAGTACATCCGCCATTTCGTTTCTTCAGAGTGTATCTTTGCCAAGAAAAGCTGCTTAGTAAATATCTATCTGTCTGGCAGTTACCGTTCGGAATCGGCATGACTCAAATTGTAAAAGAAGCTCTGCCTTAATTTTCTCGGAGGTAAATCAAGGCAAGTACTTATTTATTTATTTTTTCTCGTCGAAGCTAAGAGTAATAAAGGAAAGAAGTTCTGTTAGTCGGTATCTCCACTGAGAGGCATTAGTCATCGGTGTCCAATGTGAGTGCCGAATGGCGTCACATTCTTCCTACCAGATTACTTTGAAGTGGTCCTCAATGAACCCTCTGCTCTCTCTGATGAACCTTAGTAGGAGTGAAATACCAAATTTCTCAACCTCTCGCAGATTGCCGAAAAACCATGTGCCCCGAAATTTGAGTCATCTTATTTGCAGTTCTGGACATCTGCAAAGTTGTTAATCAACTCCTCTTCCTTACCATACTGACAGCTTCTGCAGAGGCAGCTTGTTGATATGTGCCTCTTTCGGAGCATTGTGCCTGTGACAACATACGCAAGTATTCTCACTACGCATATGTTTAGCTTGAAAAGGAAGATATCTGCTTTCATATCGAAACATGGCCACAAGGACCTTGATACCTCGCAATTATTCCGATTGTTCAATAACAAGTCCGTTGCTTAGGTCACATATTTATCGATTTTAGCCCGGCGGTGATCTTACGTAGTTGCCCGCCTCGCTTGTGTACATTTCGTAATCTTTCCTGGCCATCACAATTGCAACTGCATTCCCTTTAATATCACTGTACTCTGGGACAAGGAAAAGGGATACATTTAGGTGCCTTATGGGCGCTAGCGAGGCTTGACACCTCCGAACGATATTCTACTTTATAACGTTGGGTTTCAAGGTAGCCTGGCTATCAAAAAGATCGTTACATTACATTACTGTCTGCGACTGTATCCTTGAGTAACCTAGCTGGTGTATATGGCATAGACCTCCGCCTGGAAGACACTGCATGAGTCAGGGTTCAGGTACGAGTGCCTTATCTGCCGATGCTTTGAGCACATTCCAGCTCCAGTTCCCTTTTTCATTTTTGAGGTATCTTTTTTTTTTTTTGCGGGGAGGCTGAAAAATGCCTAGTGCACCATAATTGCTGCCGTCGCAGCATCCGTGTGTCCGTAGACTAAAAAACAGCCCCGTTTTGGAACCGTCGCCCACCCCGGCACCACATTACTTCAGAGTGGCGTTCCATATTTCTCATTTTCTAAGAGCCTACTGTTTTCCCTGCGTCAGGTTCCCGCTATTTGCTCTCAGTGTCCATTTAATCGCCACTGCTTCGCATGCGCATTTCTCTGCGCTCCCTCTCAGCATCCACTAGGCGTGTCATTACTATAAATGCCATTTTGCTCACTGCAGTCCAGCACTCTTTCCTGTTGCACATATGTGATACTAAATTTCCCGTGGTAGGTTCCTCCCAAAAGACTCCATGCAAGGCGAGTCTTTCTTCGTGGAAACGGGGGCAGTCGAACATGACGTGTTCTGCGTTTTCTAACTCCGTGGTACACATTGGGCAATGAGGATCTTCCTCTATCCTACGCTTCCATAAATACTTTTTGAAACCGCCATGTCCACTCATTATCTGCGTGAGATGGTAGTTCAGTTCGCCGTGCTTCCGCTCATTCCATTGAGCTACGTTCCAAACTAGCGTGAAATGCCAACGCCCTTTACTCGAGGCCTCCCACCATTGTTGCCACTTAGCTATTGTTTGTGTCCTTGCTCTTTTCTTGTCTTCTTCAGATGGTCGCTCGGTATTAGTGTTATACAGATCGGCCATTTCGCTTGCCAGTAAGTCCACTAGGACTTTCCGGGTTAGAACTAGGATCGCGTCATCGGACACCGTCCGATAAGCACTTGCTATTCTTAAAGAAGCAAGTCGGTACGCTGCTAATATATATTTTTGATGGGTCTGTTTAGATCCATACCACACTGGTGCTGCGTATAGTATTATTGAGCTGGTTACTGTGGACAATAGCTGACGTGTAGCTTCGCTCGGACCACCAATGTTAGGCATTATTCGCATAAGTGATCCATTAACTTTGGTAATTTTCTCCCCCACCGCTCTGAAGTGCTCTTTAAAAGTTAACTTAGAGTCAATGTGCACTCCTAAGTATTTTAAGGAATCCTTTGAAGTGGTTTGATGATCCCCGACAGTTAAGACTAACTCGTTCGCCGACCGTTTGGAGCTTACTAATACCACTTCCGTCTTCTTCTGCTAGCCAACTCCAGTCCCATATTGGTTAGCCATTCCTTTATTCTTGCTACGGCGTCATTACATAATGCTTGAAGCAGGTCTAGTTTCTTGGCCACTACTGCCACTGCAATATCGTCAGCATATCCCACAATTTTCGTGTTTTCTGGTAGATCAATCTTTAGCACCCCGTCATACATTACATTCCAAAGCGTTGGACCGAGAACAGATCCCTGTGGGACGCCTCCTGTGATTTTGTACTCTTTTGCTCCTTGATCCGTGCCAAAAAGAAGTACTCTGTCTTTAAGATAGCTACCTATTATTCTGCGAAAGTAAGCTGGAGTGCCGAAGCTTTGCAGCGCTGCGATTATCTGTGTACATTGAAATGCCCCTAACACTCTCTAAGCCTTCCATCTGCACCTGGAAGTCTAATCTAGTGCCCGTATGACTTGCCTTAGCGTGAGCAGAGCTTTTTATACATAAAAAAAACCTTCCTTCATACAACACCACAGGCCTGAGAGCCCGTTGTACCTTTCCAACTTAATGTCACACATTTGGCAACACTGCCAATGCGTGTTTTGCCAATATTTGCCGCTTTTCTATGCCTGCACAAAGTAACTATGCTGATATATGCGTACATATGCATGTATGTGTGTATGTGTATCTATGCTTGTACAACGACTACGTAAAGCGGGGTGTAAAACGAGATAGAAAAACACATTCCAATAATAATTTTTGTGCGTTTTGTTTGCTATTTATTTTTTAGTTTTTGTTTTTTAAATATTTTGTTTTATTTTGTTCCACATTGAGTGTGTGGCATGCAACATACAACGTGTAAGTGCAACAGCAACATAATGATGATACAACGGTAATGCACATGCGTGCAATGCGTTAGTGCGTTTGACGACAAAAAAAAAACAAAACAAGAAACTGCAAAAGAAAATAAAACAAAAGCAGCAATGCAGCAACAGCAACCACAACAACGTTGCTAGCAGCTAACATGCAACAACACAAAAACAAGTTAGCAAAAATGTTCAAATGCAAAACACAAAATAAAACAAAACGCAAATCAAAATAAAGCAAAAAACAAAATAACAGCCAAAATGCAAAAGCGAAAAATTGAAAAGCGATAAATGCGTTTTGTGTTGAGGCAGCATTTGAATTGTTTTTGTTTGTGTGTGCGAGTATGCATTTGTAGTCTTTATACTCAGCTGAGCAGAGCTCACATAGTATATTAACTTTGTTCGCATAACGGTAATCCGTAACGGCATAAAATAATTGAGATAGATATAGACTTCTATATATCAAAATGATCTGGGCGAAAAAAGAAATTCATTTAGCCATGTCCGTCCACCGAAGTGACTTCGTTTCGTTTATTAACGTTGATTATCGTAACGAAATGATATCGGTTCGTTGGTTAAGCATGCCTGCTAGGCGCTCATCTCAGACCGCTATTTAAAATGAACGAAATCGGACTACAACCACGCCCAATTTTTCGATATCGAAAATTTCGAAAAACCGAAAAAGTGCGATAATTTATTACCAAAAACGGATATAGCTATGAAACTTGGTAGGTGCGTTGACCTTATGACGCAAAATAGAAAATTAGTAAAATTTTGGACAATGGGCGTGGCACCGCACACTTTTAAAAGAAGGTAATTTAAAAGTTTTGCAAGCTGTAATTTCGCAATAGTTGAAGATATCATGACGAAATTTGGCAGGCACGTTCGTCCTATTACTATGTGTGCTAAATAGAAATTAGCAAAATCGGATGACGAACACGCCCACTTAAAAAAAAAAATTTTTAAGTCAAATTTTAACAAAAAATTTTAAATCTTTACAGTATATAAGTAAATTATGTCAACATTCAACTCCAGTAACGATATGGTGCAACAAAATACAAAAATAAAAGAAAATTTCAAAATGGGCGTGGCTCCGACCTTTTTCATTTAATTAGTCTAGAATACTTTTAAGGCCAAAAGTCGAACAAAAATTTTCCAATCCTTGTGAAATTTGGTAGGTACATAGACTCTATGACGATAACTGTTTTCTGTGAAAATGTGCGAAATCGGTTGAAGCCACTCCCAGTTTTTATACACAGTCGACCGTCTGTCCTTCCGCACGGCCGTTAACACGATAACTTGAGCAAAAACCGATATATCTTTATTAAACTTAGTCCACGTACTTACCTGAACTCACTTTATCTTGGTATAAAAAATGGCCGAAATCCGACTATAACCACGTCCACTTTATCGATATCAAAAATTACGAAAAATGAAAAAAATGCCATAATTCAGTACCAAATATGAAAAAAGAGATGAAACATGGTATTTGGATTGGTTTATTGACGCAAAATATAACTTTAGAAAAAACTTTGTGAAATGGGTGTGACACCTACCATATTAAGTAGAAGAAAATGAAAAAGTTCTGGAGGGAAAAATCAAAAGAATTTTGGCAGGAATACTGTTCGTGGTATTACATATATAAATAAATTAGCGGTACCCGACAGATAACGTTCTGGGTCACACTGGTCCGCATTTTGGTCGATATCTCGAAAACGCCTTCACATATACAACTGAGGGCCACTGCTTTTTAAACCCCTCACTAATACCTTTAATTTGATACCCATATCGTACAAACAAATTCTAGAGTCAGCCCTGGTCCACCTTTATGGCGATATCCCAAAATGGCGTCCATCCATAGAACTATGGCCTACTCTCTCTTAAAATAATCTTTAATACCTTCCATTTGATACACATGTCATACAAACACATTCTAGGGTTACCCTAGGTTCATTTTCCTACATGGTGATTTTCCCTTATTTTGTCTCCAAAGCTCTCAACTGAGTATGTAATGTTCGGTTACACCCGAACTTAGCCTTCCTTACTTGCTTATTGTTATATTTGTCGTTGCATAGCTGCATAACAGCAACAACAATAACACAATTTTATTTTATTAACGCGACCAATAACTAATGAGCTTCTGCTTGCGTTACCAACAACAAAGGTTACTAACGAAAGTGTTGAAACAATAACAGCAACAGCAACAAACAACAACAACAGCAACAAACAACAACAACAACAACAAACAACGAAACAATAAAAATTTGCATATGTAAGTACATACAACAACAATAACAAGCGTAACAACATAAGCGCATTATACTTACTTTGTAGCTAAATAACATAATTATGAACTTGTTGGACAGCGGCCACCGTGGTGTGATGGTAACGTGCTCCGCCTACCACGCCGTATGCCCTGGGTTCACACCCCGGGCAAAGCACCATCAAATTTTTAGAAATAAGATTTTTCAATTAGAAGAAAATTTTTCTAAGCGGGGTCGCCCCTCGGCAGTGTTTGGCAAGCGCTCCGGGTGTATTTCTGCCATGAAAGGCTCTCAGTGAAAACTCATCTGCCTTACAGATGCCGTTCGGAGTCGGCATAAAAAATGCAGGTCCCGTCCGTCCAATTTGTAGGGAAAATCAAGAGGAGCACGACGCAAAATGGAAGAGAAGCTCGGCCTTAGACATTTTCGGAGGTTATCGCGCCTTACATTTATTTATTTATTTTTATTTGGACAGCAACAACACATACATATGTACATACAAACACACACATCCTCCTTTGTGAATATAAATGCTTGACCATTTATTTCTTGTCCTTTACAGTTAGTTAGCCGTTACTTGAATGCTTAAGTACCTAATTATTAAAAAAAGGAAGTGAATTTTCGGTTGTACTGCGTGCTTGGGTGCTTTCGCAAAGCAGGGCGCACGAATAACTCGCAATAAATAAAGAAGATTTGTTATTGAAGGAAAAAAAAATTTCGGCCAGTCTCCGCTTTCGAAGGGAATGTGAACCGGCGTTTCACCCTCCAGCTCACAAAATGGACAGATTTAACTTCTTTAGGTGATATCGTAGACTACAGACTATAGACCATATAGTACTCAGTGAGAGTTCGTAAGTCCTCTCTGCTTAGATGGATAGTTTGGATAATCCTTTAATTGCTTGGAGTATAAACAATTTGGTCTGCTTTTGCCATGGCCACTCAATCCGGTGTTGTTTTAACTGCTTTGCTTACCAGTTACTTTAGGTTTCCTTAGTGGAGTTCACAGAAGAGCTCTAGACCATAAGATATTGCTGTAGCACGCTGCTTGGCTAGGTAATCTGCCCGTTTATTACATGCATTTCCCTCATGCCCTGATGTCTGCCCTATTCTCGTTTTTGTGTCCAAGATCATTTGGGACTGCTGTGCATTCATGCACTAACCTAGAAGTAATTGTGTAAGACTTCAAGACACGCATGTCTGCTTGGCTCTCTGACATAATTACCAAGGCACTTCATCTATGACTAGGACCCACAAGAGTCGGTTCCCAAGGCAGTCGGTTCTATGTACCGGAGCGACTCGGGATTTTCCCGACCAAGGACTGTCATTTCAGTGTGACCCCATTTAATTTGTTTCGTCCCTCCCGCAAATTGTCATCCTCCCAGCAGCTCCTTGCAGCAGGACTGCTACATATTCTCTTACTCCGGGAAGGTATCGAACCCAATCCGGGTCCGTCTCCTGACCCCGGTCCTGAGAAATGATTTTGCTGCATTTGCCAGAAAAGAATCTTTTTAGGACGGTCATACTCTGTTCAGTGTGTCTCGTGCAAGGGATGGTTGCATCGGACAGGTTGTTCTGGGCTTGATCCCAAAACCCGACGTCCACGTAACTTTTATAAATCTTTTGTGGCTCCTTGCTGCTCACGCCCAAGGGCGTCCCGTAGTCTACGCCTAAGCGTATCCCCACTACCTTCCAGCAGCTTGGCTGCTCAGCAAGCCACAACAAGTACCCGCTGCTGCTCGCGCCCCACGGCGCCAACAACTCAAACAGCTGATACCACTCATAACTACTACCTTCGTAGTAGAGCTGGTAGCAATACTGAGCATCAGCCCCTGCCCCCGTATTCTTCTCCTCCCTCTTTTCTGGCAGCAATCGTGCAGGTCAGGGAAACAGACTCTTAGTCCCTGCCTCCGTTTGCACCGTCTGCCAGCAGAGAATATATAGGTTTGCGACATCCGCTCAATGCAGCTCCTGCCTTGGGTGGTGCCACTTTCCTAGATGTTCTGGTCTCCGCGACGGCAACCCCTCGACGGGTTTCATCGCGCCATGTTGCCAGGTCGCAAACCCAAATCATCCGGGTACCCCAATGCTTGCCCAAGGGCGCCCAGTCCCAAGGCCACAACAGCAATTGCGTCCTGGCCTTCCACAACCTAGGCGTAGTCACCCCTCACTTACCCCTAGAGTGGCGGCGTCACCCCTCATGCACTTCAGAATTCTGCAGTTCAACTGTAATGGACTAACTGGGAAGATTACGGAGATAGTCGATTTCATGAAGCGGCACAACATCCGCATTGCTGCGATTCAAGAGACTAAACTCACAGCAAGATCTGCATTGCAGACCTGCTCTGGTTATAATGTCCACAGGAAAGACCGCGAGAGCGGAAATGGAGGCGGCCTCGCGTTTATTATACACCACTCTGTGCAATATCATATATTTGATCCTGGCATCGACCGCAGTGACAATGTCTTAGAACGTCAAGGCCTATCTGTCCGGTCAGGCGATGCAAATCTAGAAATCATCAACATCTACATCCCTCCTGTCACCTGTTGCCCCAGTGGATACCGCCCTAATATCGAGGCCTTACTCACTGGCAACAATCGCATTATCTTAGGCGATTTCAATGCCCATCACGACATATGGCATTCAAACTTGCGGGCGGACAGTAGGGGTGAGATGTTGGCGGATCAAATAGACGAAACGACGTTCTGCACAATAAACGGAGACGCCCCCACACGTATGGTAGGAAGCTGTTATAGCTCGCCAGATATCTCAATCGTGAGCGCAGAACTCGTAAACTGCGTCAACTGGCAGCCGATGGTAACATTGGCATCCGACCACCTGCCCATACTTATTTCGTTCGAGCGTACCGCCGACTTCATCGTCACCGAAAAACGCACTTTCATAAACTTCAAAAAAGGAAAGTGGGAAGAATATAAATCTGCAACAGACAGCAGCTTTGCTGCCCTCCCTATCCCGGCTGATGCCCGCCAAGGGGAGCGTGCCTTCCGTAAGGTCATTGAATCCGCCTCGGCACATTTCATTCCCGCCGGGAGAATTCCCGAAATCCGGCCCCACTTCCCGGCGGAGGCCGCGAGCTTAGCGAGGGAACGCGACCTTATAAGACAGCTTGATCCAGGCGACCCCCAAATAAGGGATATAAACCAACGCATCAGATTGCTTGTGGACGAACACAAGCGGGCGAAATGGGAAGAGCACCTAAGAGGTTGTAACCTCTCTACCGGTGTAGGTAAACTTTGGTCCACCGTAAAGTCCCTATCGAATCCGACCAAGCACAAAGACAAAGTTTCCATCGCCTTTGGCGATAAGGTGCTGTCGGATGCGAAAAAATGCGCGAGCGCTTTCTGCCGACAATATATAATGCATCCTACGGTCGACAAAGATAGACGGAGAGCCAATAGACACGCACATAAACACAAACTCAGCGCGTCACCAATTACCATCACCGCTAGAGAGGTTGAGGACGCCACTGGTCGCGCTAAACCATCCAAAGCAGTGGGCCCAGACGGCATAGCCATGCCGATGCTTAAAAACCTAGGGAAAGAGGGTTTCAAATATTTAGCGCATGTCTTCAACCTGTCTCTTTCCACCTTTGTCATACCCGAGAAATGGAAAATGGCCAAGGTGGTCCCGCTACTAAAGCCTGGGAAACCAGCTAACGTAGGTGAGTCATATCGTCCGATATCTCTCCTATCGCCAGTGGCAAAGACGCTTGAAGCCATTTTGCTCCCTTATTTCCAAGCACATTTGCAGCTAGCCCCTCATCAGCATGGCTTCAGAAAACTCCATAGCACTACCTCCGCGCTAAATGTCATTGGCACCTAGATAAATTGCGGTTTGAATCAATATCCCCACCATAGAACAGTACTCGTAGCGTTAGACCTATCAAAAGCTTTTGATACGGTCAACCATGGCTCGTTACTGCAAGACCTGGAAGGGTCTACCCTTCCCCCATGTCTTAAAAGGTGGACCGCAAATTACCTGGGTGGTCGGCAGGCATCGGTGCAATTCAGAAACGAAAAATCAAAACAAAGGAGAATTAAACAAGGGGTGCCACAGGGTGGTGTCCTATCCCCGCTTTTGTTTAATTTCTACATATCTAAGCTACCTTCACCACCGGAAGGAGTCACAATCGTTTCCTACGCCGATGACTGCACAATAATGGCCACAGGCCCAGGCCCAAAGATCGATGAGCTATGCAATAAAATAAACGGCTATCTCCCTGATCTCTCCAGTTTTTTCGCCTCGCGAAACCTGGCATTGTCACCCACTAAATCTTCCTTATTTACAACATGGACGCCCCAAATGTCGACCATATTGAACATCCACGTCGATGGCACTACGCTACCGACTGTCCTACACCCCAAAATCTTGGGTGTGACGTTTGATCAGGATCTACATTTTGATGCCCACGCAACCGCAATTGTTCCAAGAATTCAGAGCCGTAATAAAATCCTCAAATCCCTTGCTGGCAGTACCTGGGGAAAAGATAAAGAAACGCTCTTGACCACATACAAAGCAATAAGCCAGCCGATTACATGCTACGCGTCACCCATATGGTCGCCAAGCCTAAAAACCACCCACTGGAAGAAACTACAGGCCTGCCAAAATACTGCTCTCAGAATCGCCACGGGCTGTCTTCTTATGTCCCCAGAACACCATCTGCATAATGAGGCGAGAATACTCCCCATCAGGGAGAGAAATGAGATGCTGACCAAACAGTTTCTGTTGAATACCCAGAAACCTGGGCATCCCAACAGACATCTGATTGACGAACCAGCACCGCCTAGGGGTCTAAGGAGTCATCTCCGTAAGCATTTTGAGGAAATACGGCACCTGAGAACCCAGCCGTATGAAGCGGAAAAACACAAGCAGGTCCTTGGTGAACTCCATAGACAGGCGTCGGACCTTTATGTCGAGAATTGCCCGGTGAATCCAGTACTTGAAGAAAAATATCCAGAACTCGCAGAAGAGGAACGCATACTCCCCAGGGAAACGCGTGTCACTCTTGCTCAACTTCGTTCTGGATACTGTAACAGGTTAAACTCTTACCTATCCAGAATCAACCCCGACATACAAAATGTATGCCCTGCTTGCAATGTGTCCCCACATGACACCAACCATCTCTTTAATTGTAATGTGGAACCAACGCCTCTAACACCCCTTTCCTTATGGTCCACCCCTGTTGAAACGGCAAGTTTCCTTGGACTCTCGTTAGAGGATATTGATGACAATTTGTGATCGGTCGCGGCTATTAGGTGGGGCGAGCATTGCTACAACAACTACAACAACAACAACAATACCCACAAGAGAGTACACTCCTTTAAGGGCATCCCTTAGTGGCCAAAATTAAGTTGGTTAGCTAAGCAAAATTAAGGAGAAGAGCTAAAAAATAAGTCGCCTTTAAGCAGAGCAAAACGTAATAAATAAGTAAATTACCAAGTATACTACTCCTGGAAAAGGAATCTTGAGGTGAGACCAAAGAGAGTTTTGGCAGTGTACAACTCCTGCAAAAAAACTTTTGGTAGGAACTGGTAGTGCCACCGTATATCATCCAAAGCAACACATCCATTGAACGATACTAACGCACGGAGCTCTTGGATGTGCTTATCACTACAAGGAAGATCAAGTCTGTCGCTATCAAGCCTCCCTCCACCTGTCTCTCTCAACTCAGTGAACGTTTCTCCTTTCTCTGCTTCCGAAATTCGGTGTCGATATAAATATTTTCTTGGCTGCAGAATATTTCACATAACATGCCATAATAGTCAGCTTTTATTTGCTGCACCATCTTTATAGTCGCGTAACCTCAAACAGCTCAACATTATACATCCTTCGATACTCACCGTTGGCATCACGGACAGGACCACAAATCTTACGCAGAACTTTTTTCCAAGAGCCATGTCAGTAACTTCGAGCTCACAGCTTCCGCAACCCAATTGTCAGCCTCACCTACGCGAGACAAATCCTGTTACAAATATGATTGTATCATACACATATTTATCCGGCGAGTCTCCGGGCACCCCCAACCTCCTAAGGGAAGTGGAGGTGGGGCCGCGTGGCCTATAAGGTTCAATATGGTCATATTAAATCGCTCCCGAGATGGTCGGGCTAGTATTTTATTGGTGCTTGTTACCGATACGTACCGGATCTATATCCAGCAAAGGACCATCAACTTCTATAACACTCCCCAAAGCCTTCGGAGAGTTTATTTATCGCTTCAAAAACAACAGTTGGATGCCTAACTGGGTTATAGATAAGGCGCTTACCTATCTTCCCCTTTCTTGAATTTTGCGCGTTGAAAAAGAAAGGCGAAGAAAAAAATAAAGGGCGAAGATGGCCAAAAAAAGGACAGAAAAATCTTACCTTTACCGAGTTCGATGAAGGCCAAAAGTTCTTGTGACATATATATATATATATGTATATATATACATGAGGTACCATTTCTAGAACAATACAGTTTTCTTTTCATACATATTAACAATAGCAAAACAGCAACAACAATAGAAAAGGGGGACACACATCCTATGCCCAAACAAAATAAAAGCAAAAACGCGCTGAAAAGCAATCAAAAAGAATTTTGAAAGTGCACACAAGCAAAATTGACAGGGCAAAGCAATGATTAAAAGCAACAACAAATTTTTGCTTTTCTTTAATTGAAGTCAATTCATTTATATTAAGAGACCCAAAGGCTGGCCGAACGGCTGGTCGGTCGGTTAATCAAACTTTAAACTGGAAGCATCTCGAATGCATGTGTGTGTGTGTGTGTGTGTGAATAGGCAAGTATATGTATAAGTGTATGTACATGAGTGCGCTGATATGACATGAAAAAGTGAGCTTCGGCTTCAACCGGAAATGTAGCCCATCCAAAAATATAATGAAAATAAAATAAATTTAAAAAAGCTATAGACTAGTGTGTATCCCCCTTTGAGGAGAGTGGAAAGGTGAGGATGTGTGCATTTTAATAATATAACGGTATTTGTGAAAAGCGCTTGTTAGGGAGGTAAGCGTGTCATATTTAAGAGTAGATGGGGTGTAAGGCATGTGGAAGGCTTAGTGATCAAACTCCGCTTGCAGCGCCTTACTTGGCTTCGTAACGCCACGCCTTGTCGCCTACAACGAGCTCGATAATATATTTGAACGAGGCCTCGTTTCACCGATTTACACAATTTACCTCACATATGCGGTGCACAAAAACAAGTGACTCCATACAAATGTACATACATAGATATTGCACAGATGTACCCAGTGAGGAAACGAATCAATTATGTTGATGCCATTGCTTTGGAACTTTGCAAGCCAACGGCTTCCCATTTTCGATTCTATGCTGTTTTAATATGTGAAAATATGTTTCTACATTTTTGGGGTATTTCCATTTTGGCACCACTTCAAACAATGGTTTCTATAGGGCTGTGGACAGAGTAAAGTCTTCCCTCGTTTTCCATATGACTCTCCCATCATACCTGTCCTGATGTATGGCTAGGAACCATGGCAGTGTCCTAATAAGGTTTGAAGGCTTTTGGACTATTGTTCTCTCCGCGATGCTAGTGCTGTGTTTAGTTATAAACAGTATGACCAGTACGGAGGTAAGGACATAGTTATATTAAGAAAAGTCTAAGCACTCCGCAATGAAGAACCAACAGCTCTATTCGCAAGCAGTCGAAGAAGGAGATCTTCATTGAACTTGGAAGGACAGGTCGAGGATGACTTGATCTCTTTGAGTGTCGCCAATTGAAATCAGTAGGCGCCAACCAGGCATAGCTTGCGTGGCTCGTTGTGTGAAGTCAAAATAGCCTAAGATTTTATAGGGAGTTCGGTTAGGGTTGAGGTTTGGATAAGGGCTTAGGGCATTAGTGTGGCACTGATCTAAAATTACCCACAAAAAAGATATATTAGCAATCTACCAAGCTACTGCTATACGAATAGCAAGTGCTTATCGGGCGGTGTCCGACGACGAATTCCTTATTTATCTCGGGAAATCACATATATCTTGTGTTAAGGAAAATAGCCGATCTGTATGACTTTTTTCACGAACAATAATGGGAAGAACGATAGAAAGAATCGAGGATACGGCGCTATACCTCTTCACGCTTTTTCGGAATATAGAGATATGGTATGAGCGTGGGCACGGCGAAATAAACTACTACCTTACGCACATATTGGGTGGGCACGCGGTTTCAAGGGGTTTCTACATAAGCGCAGGATAGAGGAAGATCCGTTCTGTCCACGCTGTCCTACCAAGCTGGAAAACGTAGAATAGGTAATGCAAATTACCCTAGTTTTCTCAGCGAAGGACTCTCTGTACATCGAGTTTTGGAAGAGGAACCTTTCATAAGAAATACAGTTCCCCTAGTGTGCATACAAATGGATTGTTGGGCTGCTGTGAGCTAAATGGCCTTTCTAGTTATGACGCTATTGATGCATGCTAAGAGGGAGTGCAGAGAAAGGAGCATGCACTGGCGATTAAATTTTCTTGCTCCCCTCCCCCCTTGACGTTATGACTAACGGCGTTACCACGAGCTAAATTAATGTAGCCATAGAAAAAATACTTCCTTATGCTGATTACACTTCATTTTCTTTTTCTTCCTCTCTCCTTTCCCTTGACCTTTACTTTGATCTCCTCGGCTCTTTTCTGGTCTACTTTTCCACATTTCCTCTTTTTCTTTTTTGCCGTTCACTTTCACTTATTTATATCCGACTGCTTTTTTAATTTACACTTCTCTTCTCTTTCTTTTCCATTGTATTAATTAATGAATATTTTTCTGCCTTCTAGTTTATTGGTTTCCTACCTTTTCTCCTTTTCTTCCCTATACTTTCCAACTCCCCTTCTCTCTTCCTCACACTCATCTATTTCTATTCTCCTTTCATGCACTCACCTTTTCCTCTCTCTCTCTCTCTTGCATTTTTTCCAGCTCACTCTCGTTCCACTCCCAGTTATCAAAAGCTTGGAATAACTTGTCTCAATTAGAAAAAACATTTCTCTGAGGGGGTCGCCCTTCAGCAATGATTTGGCAAACACTCCGAATATATTTCTGCAAGGAGAAGCTTCTCAGTCAAAATCCATCTGCCTTGCAGCTGTCTTTCTGCGTCGGCATACAGGAAGTAGTCCCGTCCCGCGGACTTGTAGGAAAAATTAAAAAGGTGCATGACGTGATTTGGAAAAGAACGTCGGCCCAAATCTCCTTTTAGGACCACCTCGATCAACTTCCTTTTTTGTCATGGATAAATTGCTCTTCCTCCTACCATTCATTTCCACCCTTCGCCTACTGCCATTCCCTTTCTCTTCCTTTTTCTATCTCTTTTTCTCTTCTGGCTATCCATCTTCCTCTTCCCCTCTCTCATTGTCAACCATCGCACTATTACTTTCCCTAGCCGTTCTCCCCCGTATTCTGATTACCATTCTGTTCCTTCCCTATTATTTTACTTTCCACCTCAACTTCACCACCAAGCACGCCCTTCTTCCTTTCCTACTCATTTGCATCTTATTTGTATACAGGTATTGTGATATATATTGAATCTTCCCTAAAAAAGGCGCGGCACCACCCTTTTTTCAAAATGTTAAGATCCTTTTTTAAAAAATTATTTCCATCTACATCCCACTAATATATTTGCTTACAAATGCATAATTTTAGGCGCCTGATCCAAAGCCTACAAACTACTAAACGATATAGCTTCAAATAATAATTAGCACAGCAAATACTTGTCTTAAAAGAGCCAATTCGGTCTTCTGCTTCCAATCCAATATCCTCGTTTGAGTACACATTTTTGGAAGCACGCTTAAGTTTTCCGACTGGGTATGCCTGTGTGTACGTTTACGTATATCCCTATGGCCTACAATTATAAATATGAGCACACATTCGTATGCATGTGTGTTCATCTGTATATGTACATGCATAGATGCATGAAACCCTACGTTCATAACATCCCAACTAAGTACTCACACCAGCTCTTAATTTATTGTTTCTGTTATTATTGTTATTTGTTATTGTCGGCATGACTCGGAGGCGGGTCATAGTTAATAATTTTTTTTCAAATTTTTATTTGTTTGAGTTATTCTATTTTTATTTAGTTTTTTGGTTTTGTTTTGTAGTTTGAGCTTTTTATGGTGATTTCGTTGGTGTATTCGCCTAAAAGTCGGCAACACGATCGAATTTTATATACTTATTTATTGCCTATTTTCACTTCATTGTGCTTGACAACAATACCTGACACGGAAGCGTGTAAATGATTTGCACACATACATGCATTTGGTTGTATGTATAATGAAAAGCTTGCATATTTTTTAAGTAATAATAATGATTGATTGAAATTAAAATGTCATTTAAAACTGTGGACCTAGCTTACACGTTTTCTATATTTAAGTCTAAAAACAACTGCCGTTATCAATTTTCCAAAAGATTTTGTAAAATCAAAGCGTTCCAGATCTTTAATAACCTTTTATGTTTAATGTTATGTCTTTCTGAAGATCTGAGGAACTCTTTAACGCTGAGGGAACACCTAAAAGTATGCTATAATATTTGAAGTTGAAGTACACAACCTTTGTCTCTCTACATAGGCAAGCAAATTTAATTCCTTTAAATTTTAGAATAATTACATATGAAAGGCTCAGAACCAAAAGGATCTAAGTGACATTTTTTTTAAATTGAGTTATACCCATATTTGTATATCTAATATAGTGTCTATTTGTTGACAATGCGATGCAAGCCATTTTGGACATTTTAGTGCCATATATTTGCCAGGCCAAAAACGTACTAAATTTTATTGCATTAATGATTGGAGCCAAAAGGATCTAAGTGTGCTCCTCCAAGAAATAAAATTTAATTACTCGGCCAAAAGAACATGCAGAATTTTTTCAAGTATGCAGTTTTGTAGCCCGTTAATTTTAGTATAATAAAGTGCTAAACTTAAGTTCGTAGGAAGTCTCGCTGATTTGAAAGAGGTGAAGAAGCCTCTCCCCTCTCTCGTCTGTGCCGCAGACTTGGGTTCAATACTTGACTAATGTAAAATCAGGCTTACATGAAAATACATCATCGTATAGCAGTGACAAAAAATCACGATTTTTATATGAATATTCCCCATGAGACAAACATCAAAAATTCACAAAAAAAGTCAAAATAAGAAGGAAGACTGCATACTCGAAAAAATTGTAAATGTTATTTTGGCCGAGCAATCAACGTTCGAAATTTTATTGCAACAATTTTTGGAGCCAATAAGGTCTTAGTGCGCTTGGATCCATAAAAAAAATTCCCAAAAATCACCGAGACTTCCTACGAACTTAAGTTTAGCACTTTATTATACTAAAATTAAACAGGCAACAAAACTGCATACTTGAAAAAATTCTGCATGTCCTTTTGGTGGAGCAATCAACGTTCGAAGTTTTATTGCAACCATTTTTGGAGCCAATAGGGTCTAAGTGCGCTTGGATCCAGAAAAAAAATTGCCAAAAATCACAAAGACTTCCTACGAACTTAAGTTTAGCACTTTATTATACTAAAATTAAACGGGCTACAAGACTGCTTACTCGAAAAAATTATACGTGTTCTTTTGGCCCAGCAATCAACGTTCGAAATTTTATTGCAATAATTTTTGGAAATTTTTGCAATACTTTTTGGAAGTTTACAGTTATTTTCCATCTGCAGTAAACATCCTTTGAATTAGTTGACTAACCTGCATTCATGTAGACAGGAATCATTTCAAACGCATTTACCCAGAATTTACAATAAGTAATTTACATTAACCTTAATTATCCCAATTCAACGTCGATGTTACTTAGATCCTTTTGGTTCTAAGCCCTTCATATATAAATTTGTATCAAATTATTTTGAAAATTTGAGTTCCGTTCCGTTTCTGGGCTGATTTTCTGCCACCAGCGCCCGGCAGGTCAACCAAATTGTGATCTCTCACAAGAATTCCCAGCGCAGAATATGTATCTACATGTTTAACAACTGCAAAAATGAGAAAGGGCAAATCTCCCAAAAGTGTATTTTTGGCGCTGAGCTATCAAGACACATACCCAACAACTCCCGGCAGCTAGGCACCTACCTTGAGGCTTCAGTTCTAATGTTGGCACATGTGATCTACACTTATAACATGAAGTGGTGAACTTAACCGCCAGTGTGGATGTGCGAATTTTCAATGTCTAAAATGTCCATAGGAAAAAACGTGCCATAGTGTAGTCTGAGGGAGGTAGCGGGGTAGTTTACCTTCATGTTACCTGTTTTTTTAGCAAATAGTGATATCAGACAATATCTCTGCATTGCTCAAGGTTGGACATTTCATAGCTCTTGGCAATTTTGATACACATCATGAACCCACGAACTCTTACTACCCATGCGATAGAGGAGAGATTCTTTTAGAACAAATTGCCGATACAAATTTTATGAGCCAGCCAGATATTCTAATCGCAAACGGCGGCCGATGGTTTCGCTAGCATTTGTCCATAATCGTCTTAGTGGATCAAATAGAAGATTTTATTACTTTCGAACGCCGTACTTTCATTAACTTTAAAATAACTAAATGTGACGTTCATAAAGAATTTGCGGTGCGTGGATTTGTCATCCTCCCCTTGCCGGCTGCTATCTATTTGGAGGAGCACGCATATCGCAAGTTTCTCTATTCACTTAAAACTCCCTCTATACCAAATCGAAGCTGTATCTCTAGGGCGGGAACCCAAATGAGAGGTTTCAATATTGACATCAATCTGCTGAACACAAATGAGCCTCCACATTCCGGCTTATGCCTTATCCTTATAGAAAACAGGTAATCCGTCCTCATTTCTTAACCGAAGATGCAGGCTTGACGATAATATGTATGCATGTGTGGTAAATATAAAAACCAGACCCAGATCCCAAATTAGGGATCCCAATATGTAATTGAGATGGCCGGTCAATGAACACAAACGAGCCAAATTGGAGGAGCATATTATGAACTGCAACCTCTACTCTGGTGTTGGTCGACGAAACATCCATTCCATGCGGGCGTTCTTTCTGTCCCCAGTGCTTAAAAAATGCCGACGACTGACTCGAGCTACCGCACCGTAAGATCTGCTTACTCCAAACTCTAAAAGAATCGTAAAAAAGTAGTTTATGGTGGATAAGATAAAACGAATAACTGCTATTATTAAGAAAAGAGTCAAGACACTTGCGTCTGCGCAAGCACGTCACTGGTAACAGTCACAATTTTTGCGGCTATGTCGGTTAGCCCATTTTATGCAAAAGTAAATGGTGCTTCTACTCAGAACAAATTATAACCGAAAAACGCCTATGAAAGCAGAGGAGAAGGGCGTCCTCTGACCCCATTGAAAGGATCAGGTACAACACGACTTAAGCTCCAATGGTACAAACATCTGATGCCATTTAAGAAAGAAAGTAAGTGTTATAGATATTAGTAAGTAAGTAAGTAAGGAAGACATCTCCCAGTTCTTTTAAGTTCTTGTGAAATTTAATGTGTAAATATGAAGGTATACGTTTCGGAAACTAATGTCTTTTTTTCACCTTAAACCTAAACAAACATATAATTTCGGGTTTTGTGGGAAGAGCTTAGTCGGCTTACTATCAGTAACAACCGTTGCCAACAAGTTATTGTTTTACTATCCGCTTATTTCCGATAGTGAATTAATAGTGCCGAGCTATCAGATTAATATCGGCTTGTAATCGAACGGTAACGGATTTTTAAGTTTTTTCGCCATATCTTTCATAACAAACCGATGAGTCATCGTTGACAAACCTATTGCACGCCGATAACAAAATGTTAAAAGATTGGAACGATTTTCTACAATTCCTTGTCGAATTAGTTTTTGGAGGCAAACCGGTTTCGGCGTTACGACAGCATCAGTGTCATTTTTCGGAGAGTGACGAATGGAGTATCGTTCTAATATACATACTGTTACGAATATTGGCAACACTAAGGGGTACTGCCATCTCTAAGCCGATGCTAAGCAGTGACTTGATGCACATCAATAATTCAATCATTATGTCTACACATATGTACGTACACGCAGCGGAGAAGCAACGCACAAACACATGCCGATATCTTATCTGAGATATGCAATATAAGTGTCGCTCACAAACACACGCGCATGAGCTGTGAGAGAAGCTATAAAAATTGTGCATCTGTAGTTGTAGCTGAGAAACTTATAGCAAATAACCAACTAGTAGATTCTAGAACAGAACCGCCTAGAAATGTCAACGAGTAAACCGAGCAGTATAAAAGGCGACACCAGTAGAGGCAATAGAATCAGCTTTGATTAAGCACGCTATCTGTCGAGCAATAGTAGAGTCATTGAAAGTAGTCTAATAAAGACCATTTTGCATTTGTGAATAGTGGTGCTATTTATTCAAGAGTTTAGTGATTCGAACTTAGCAGAAGGTTGCAAATAAGGTCATTTCCAGTAAATTCGTTACAATACATTCAATGTCTATCCTGTAGGGAATTCAACAAAATGAAACGTATCAAATTGTTACAACTTCGATAAGCAATCGGTTAATTTTTGATAACAAATTGATAACTTTTCGATAAAGTAATGTATAAATTTTCGATACCAATTCGAGAACTTATTTATAATATATTGATAACAACCAATTGATTATTTTAATTAAACAATTATTTATGGATATCAAATAAATAACTTTCCGATAACAAACCGATAGTACTCGGATAAAAAAATGGCATAACTCTGTTAAAAACCCGATAATTATTTGAAAGCATATCGACAATTTTTCGATAAATAAGCGATAAATTTTCGATAGTAAATCGATAACTTCTCGACTACAAACCGATTGCTCGTAGATACAAAATCGATGTATCATTGATAACATTTGTTAGCGATAGCACACTTAGAATATACCTCGTTCGTAACACATCCTTTCCTTTCCTTTCGTTTCCTTTCCTTTCCTTTCCTTTCCTTTCGTTTCATTTCCTTTCCTTTCCTTTCCATTCCTTTCCTTTCCTTTCATTTCCTTTCTTTTCCTTTCCTTTGCGTTCCTTTCCTCTCCTTTCCTTTCCTTTCATTTCCTTTCCTTTCCTTTACTTTCTGTTCATTTCCTGTCTTTTCTTTTCCTCTCCTTTCCTTTCCTTTCCTTTCCTTTCCTTTGCTTTCATTTCCTTTCCTTTCTTTACCTTTCCTTTTCTTTGCTTTCCTTTCCTTTTTTTCCTTTCATTTCCATTCCTTTCCCTTCCTTTCCTTTCTTTTCATTTCCATTGATTTCCTTTTCTTTCCTTTCATTTCATTTCCTTTCTTTTCCTTTCCTTTCCTTTCCTTTCCTTTCCTTTCCTTTCCTTTCCTTTCCTTTCCTTTCCTTTCCTTTCCTTTCCTTTCCTTTCCTTTTCCTTTACTTTCCTTTCCTTTCCTTTCCTTCCCTTTCCATTCCTTTCCTTCCACTTCCATTCCTTTCCTTTCCCTTCCTTTCTTTTCTTTCCTCTCCTCTCCTTTCCTTTCCTCTCCTTTCCTTTCCTTTCCTTTCCTTTCCTTTCCTTTCCTTCCCTTTCCATTCCTTTCCTTCCCCTTCCATTCCTTTCCTTTCCCTTCCTTTCTTTTCTTTCCTCTCTTCTCCTTTCATTTCCTTTCCTTTCCTTTCTTTTCCTTTCATTTCCTTTCCTTTCCTTTCTTTTCCTTTCCTTTCCTTTATTTTCCTTTCGTTTCCTTTCCTTTCCTTTCCTTTCCTTTCCTTTCCATTCCTTTACCTTCCCTTTCCTTTCGTTTCGTTTCCTTTCCTTTCCTTTCCTTTCCTCTCCTTTCCTTTCCTTCCCCTTCCATTCCTTTCCTTTCCTTCCTTTCTTTTCCTTTTCTCTCCTCTCCTTTCCTTTCCTTTTCTTTCTTTTCCTTTCCTTTCCTTTCTGTTCATTTTCTTTCCTTTCCTTCTTTTCCTTTCCTTTCCTTCTTTTCCTTTCCTTTCCTTTCCTTTCCTTCCCCTTCCATTCCTTTCCCTTCCTTTCTTTTCCTTTCCTCTCCTTTCCCTTCCTTTTCTTTCTTTTCTTTCCTTTCCTTTCTTTTCATTTCCTTTCCCTTCCTTTCCTTTCCTTTCCTTTCTTTTCCTTTCCTTTGCTTTCCTTTCCTTTTCTTTCGTTTCCTTTCCATTATTTTCCTTTCCTTTCCTTTCCTTTTCTTTCCTTTCCTTCCCTTTCCATTCCTTTCCTTCCGCTTCCAGTCCTTTCTTTACCCTTCCTTTCCTTTCTTTTCATTTCCATTGATTTCCTTTTCTTTCCTCTCCTCTCCTTTCCTTTCCTCTCCTTTCCATTCCTTTATTTTCCTTTCGTTTCCTTTCCTTTCGTTTCCTTTCCTTTCCTTTCCTCTGCTTTCCTTTCCTTCCCCTTCCATTCCTTTCCTTTCCCTTCCTTTCTTTTCCTTTTCTCTCCTCTCCTCTCCTTTCCTTTCCTTTTCTTTCTTTTCATTTCCTTTCCTTTCTCTTCATTTTCTTTCCTTTCCTTCTTTTCCTTTCCTTTCCCTCTTTTCCTTTCCTTTCCTTTCCTTCCCCTTCCATTCCTTTCCCTTCCTTTCTTTTCCTTTCCTCTCCTTTCCCTTCCTTTTCTTTCTTTTCTTTCCTTTCCTTTCTTTTCATTTCCTTTCCCTTCCTTTCCTTTCCTTTCCTTTCCTTTCTTTTCCTTTCCTTTCCTTTCCTTTCCTTTCCTTTTCTTTCGTTTCCTTTCCTTTCCATTATTTTCCTTTCCTTTCCTTTCCTTTCCTTTCCTTTCCTTTCCTTTCCTTTCCTATCATTTCCTTTACTTTTCCTTTCCTTTCCTTTCCTTCCCTTTCCATTCCTTTCCTTCCGCTTCCAGTCCTTTCTTTACCCTTCCTTTCTTTTCCTTTCCTTTCTTCTCCTCTCCTCTCCTTTCATTTCCTTTTCTTTCTTTTCCTTTCCTTTCCTTTCTTTTCATTTCCGTTCCCTTCCTTACCCTTCCTTTCCTTTCCTTTCCTTTCCTTTCTTTTCCTTTCAATTCCTTTCCTTTCCTTTCCGTTCCTTTTCTTTCCTTTCATTTCCTTTCCTTTTCTTTCCTTTCCATTATTACCTTTTCTTCCATTCCCTTTCCTTTCATTTCCTTTCCTTTCCATTCTTTTCTTTTCTATGCGTTGCTTTGCCTTTTTCATTCGTTTCCTCGCCTTGAGTTCTTGTCTGGTTTTTCTCTTATCAACTCTTGGGGTTCATTCGCCGTTGAGCCCAATAAACTCCTTGCCTTAGCAGATACCTTCCTCTAAACCTGCTGCCAAATCCATGAGTCAATTCGAATGCTTCCTGAGGCCGGCGCATGGTCACACATAGCATAACAAAACGTATCAAAGAAGCCTGAACTGTATTCATATCTAGGTAAAGCAAGAGCTCACAATTAATGAAGTTTAAGCAACAATGAATCTTGATCTAAATGCAAGTCTAACGAATGCAAACAATATTGAAACCGATTTATTTGCAAGACGAGTATTTGATGAAAGGAAAGTATTTAATAACAAATATCAATCAATTTCTGAATTTTTCTTGCGTAAATATTGTGATAATTCGCTATAAAAAATTTGTGACTGTACACAAATAATTATTTACGTATTAATTCAGCTAAAATGAGCCATGGAAGAGAGTGCAGAAAAAAAATAACTTGTGCAGTAGGTAAATGTGTGTGTGTGTACATATGTATGCATATATAAAAGTGTGTGTATAGGTATGTGCTTTGTAGTATTAAGTAAAAACAAAACACGTAAATATGTATGTGGGGTGTATGAAATTTGCATGTTTCGCCATAGGCCAGAGCACTCATCATCAAAGTTAAATTGATTTTTTAGCAAAACCATATTTGTTGGAGCTTTAATAATTTATTTTTACAGTTTTTTTGTATATTTAATTTTTCTATGCTTTTTTGTTATAAATGACACGCTTTTTATTTTTTATTTTGTTCGGTACGATTATGTAAGTGTGTGCTTACGAATACATACACTGCAAAAACTGCGATTAGTCTAGGATGAATCTGGGGTCAGTCGCAAAGGAGTATTCGACTATATTTTTGATCTCTTTATATCGGCTGAAGTGAACAATAACAATAAATGACATAGCACTAGAACATGGAACTGAAGTAAGATAACAAGCTCCTATGAAAGCAACACTTTGACTCCATGACAACTACGGCCACGTCGTCCATCATTGCATGCAACCGTGCAGCAGGCAAAACATGCGGTGCATCCCACTTGTCCTGAGATGAATTTGTACCAAGATGGTAAACCCCATATAACTCGAGCATCGAGAAAAAATCGAGTGACACAGAGGCAAGTGCTGACTTAACTCCAAAGACTGGTGTGTGCACAACAGCGCTAGAGGCTATATTCGACCAACTACGCTACATATAGTGATAGAACAGTCAGCAAAGCGGACCCTCATGAATATTGCGAAGGATAGCTTGGGCAAAGGAAAAGTTATATCATCCCAACTAAAACAGAAGATCCAAACCTCTCAACTACCGAGATATGTTATCCTTAGTTAAGTAGTCTTCCAGAAAAGACATAAAATGGAATTGGAATTTACGATTACATGGAATTCAGCTAGACTAGAACGAATGCAAAGCCTACACAAGGTAGTATGGTACACAGATGGCACAAAAACACGAGAAAAGACTGGAGCTGAAGTCTTTTGACCTAGAGGCAAAATATCAGATCCTCTGGGTGTACACCCAAGAATATTTCAAACAAAAGTATACGCTATAAGTAAATGTGCAGAACTGAACCTTCAACGCGGATACCCAACGAAACCGTTGCCATACTCAGCGATAGTCAACCGGTACTCAAGGCAGTTTCGGCATAGAAAATAAAATCAGCACTAGTCTTGGACTACGTGGAAAAGCTTAAACATCTGTGAATGCGCAATATAGAACTGCTGGCTTGGATCCCACACAACAGGGGGGTGGAAGGTAATGGCAAACACCACCTAGGGGCTTGAGGACTCATATCGGTAAACATTATGAGTAAATACGGCACATGAGAACACAGCCGTATGAAGTCAAAAAACACAAGCAGGTCCTCAGTGAACTCCACAGACAGGCGTCGGACCTCTATGCCAGGAATTTCCCGATGAATCTTGTACTCAAAGAACAATACCCAAAACTAGCAGAAGAGGAACGCACTCTCGCCATGGAAACGCGAGTCAATCTAGCTTAACTTCGATCTGGATACTGTAACAGGTTAAACTTTTACCTATCCAGAACCAACCCCGACATACAGAACATATGTCCTGCTTGTAATGTGTCCCCACATGACACCAACCATCGCTTTAACTGTATTGTGGAATCAACGCCTCTAACATCCCTCTCATTATGGTTCACCCTGTTGAAACAGCAAGTTTCCTTGGACTCCCATTAGAGGATATTGATGACAATTTGTGATCGGCCGCAACTATTGGATGGGGCGAAGTACTTCTACAACAACAAGAACTGGGTAATGGCAGGCGTACAGTATGGCAGAGGCAGCGACTGCACGACTTGGTCCTAAGCTGCTTCTGCCAGCTGGTCCAAAGGAGATTGGAGACATTTATTGTTGGAAGAGAGAGCGCTAAGATAATCTAAGTTAACGTGAGCTGTAACATCTATATTTACAGGAATTGGACATACAGTCAATGATACCGGCCGATTCTGTGATCGTTCAGCGGAAGATATATAATGCGACGCAATCTCAAGACGTGTGGGCCCGCCATGGCGAGAGCATTCCCCCATTCAAACCCTTAAGGTAGGGGAACAACTAGGCTTCATTAAGGAAGTCGGCTTGGATGAGGTGTTGTGAAGGAGATGAGGGCACTATAGACCAGTGGTCGCAGTGCAATCCTCAACAATTATCTATCCATCTGTGGATTGGAGTGTTTGAGCATGTTCTATGGATATACTAATTGTATCTGTTTATGCCCTATGTGTAGTATCGAACAGGCCTTCTTTGTACCCGTACGGGTGGTATTGTACAGACCCTGTTTGGATCACTATAGGCACGGTGGGACAGATTATTTACTCTTCTTTTTGCACCGCTATTGCTAATGTCAGAGATATCCGCTTTGTTCACCTATGGGTACATTGGGACAAGTTTTCCAAACAGTAGACAACAGAGATCAGCTGCAGACCACTCTCTTTGGCGATTAGTCATACGATTTTTTGCAGGGTTTATATGTACCTTTATACAGCTTTATGTATATATGAGTATTTAAAATTTTCAAATCTAAAAGTGTGAGAAATCAGGAAATTCAAATACAAATAAAAGGCAAACAAAAACAAATCAAAAACAATAAATAAACAAAATACAAAATAAAGTACAAATCAAATAAAAATAGGTAAAATTTATAAAAATTGAACAAAACAAAAGCTGCGCGCACTCGCCACAATATAAACGCATTTAAATCAAATTATATGGCAATAAAAATCAAACACACAAACCAATGGGACAGTCCAAACGCTCGGCCAGTCAGCGGCTGTTTAATTTTGGCGCCGAAGGGGCAACGCGACGCCCGCTGTTCATGTATTGGTTGTGAGACAATTAAGCGTTGGCGTATAGCAAAGTGCATGGCTACAAACTCATCATATATATGTATGTATGGGTGTGTGTATGTGTGTAGTGTATGCCTGTATGCAAGCGAATATACAGATGCAAACATACATACATACATGCGTAAATGAAAATATTACAAATGTGCAATTGGGTGCTCTGCTGATTTTTATGGGGCTCTATTTATGTATATGTAAATATAACGTGGCATAGGCACCTCTGCGAGCACGCACACATACATACACATATCCATATTCATATATGAATGCAGATATGTTCGTATCCTCTTATCATGCATAAGTATTTGTATCTATGCGTGTGTGTGCAGGTACATCAGCAATTGCCTACGGTGCTACGGTGCGTATGAGCAACAAAAAGCTAAGAGCAAAGACAACAAACTACGAACTGCATAAAACTTTGGTATGGCTCAGTGGCGTAGCAAAGGGGGGCAGCCGCACCGGGTGTCACCTTTTTTGGGGTAACACCCACCCGGTCTCTCAACTTTAAGAACAATGTACAAACACAAAAACAATCGCTAGCACAAAAATTTCTTTTTCTAGGATTCCCTCACTAGCTCAGCTCCATGTATAATTCGGGGATTTCCGCAACAAAGTCTGACGCTGTCTTGGGAGATTCCCCGTCCCAAACTCGCGATCTTTGACGTCTCAGTTGCAACATTTCTCATTTGATCCATGAAGTGTGTTTTGTTGGCGTGAATTGTTAAATTGTCTCTCCAAGATGTAGCTTCATTGTTCGAGATCGTACAAACTAATGCTTTTCTTGTGGCGAATACTGAAGAACTGAAATTAGCTACATCTAAATTTACTAATTTTTTGTTGAGGACTCAGAAATCGAATTAGTTTTGGACATACCAAGACTGCGAAGACATTTAAAACCCGCTAATCTTACGTTTACTGAGTGGGGGTCTCTAGATTTTTTAGAGTTTATTGTAGAATGGGATTTTACAGAATCTCTTGCTAATGTTATGATTGCACTGAAATTGTTCATGACGGTTTGCGCGTCCGTAGCTTCATTCGAGAGAAGTTTCAGTAAATTAAAATAAATAAAAACTATTTGCGGGCAACAATGACCCAATCGCGGCTTAGCAATCTTGCTATACTAGCCATCGAACACGAGGCAATACAAAATATAAATTTCGATGAAGTAATTGCTGAGTTTGCAGCTGTTAAAGCTAGAAAGAAGAAAATTTAATTGTATAACAATTCCTTTTCTATCTCAGTTATTAATGCGTTTTGTTATATCTTAAATATTATAAATAATAAATGATCCATGACCCTTATCATATAAAATTTATTGCTTTTTACTTTCGATAGGGTGACATCACCAACTTCCGCACGGGGTGCCACCCAAGGTAGCTACGCCACTGGTATGGCTTTGGCCAAACTAGATACGCGCATGCCTACCTCGTAGGGAAACTTCCTAATTCTGAAATGACGATCTAATAATTGCATTCCAAAAAGTTTTGGATAACTTCTCATCAAGGTCATCTAAAGCATGTGAAAGATTCCAATGTGGTAGCGCAATGGGAAGTCCCCTAAAATAGATCCCAAGACAAAATTATTTAAACCTTTTTTCTAAATACCTCGATCTGACCGCCTTCCAATGGAACATTGTAATAAGTATTGCACTCGCTTTGATCTATGATTTAAATTTAAAATTTCAAGTCTCTGGCTTGCCGGAAAGTTTCTTAAAAATGGAAAGATTCGGATTTTAAAATGAATTTACTACTTATAAAAGTCAGTGAGCCAGGCAATCCCCGTGGAAGCAATATAGTCTAAGGACCATTAAGAAAGGAACACGGAAAGTGGTGGAGTAATAGTGAAAAGTCACTTGTATTACAATTTTTCGTTCGAAAGATCATAAAAAAAGGCAGTAGACAGCTTTTAAATTCAATCAGGTAGAAGGTAGTGCCGGACTTGGTGACTGATATCAAGATAGAAAGGACAGTAATCGCCTGACTTATGCGGTTTATTACCATGCCGTGCTACAAAAGTCGGGAACAGCCATCATCGAATGGATCAAGAACATATTCATGCACACCACTTCTGAAAAACTACTCGTGTCATTTCCTATGTTAAAATCAGATTGAGTGAGATTATAAAAAGCTCACAATTGCACATGACCAACCCAACAGGGAAGCCGTGGAACTGATCCCGAGGTTGCAAGGTCTCGAAAATCATGGGCACATTAGACAAAAAAGGACTGAGGGGACTGTGGGCTCATGATTGGTGTTGCTTTTGACATTGTTAACTCCGTAATGGTTCAACTTGAATAGCCTAAGGGAGCTCCAGTTTATTAAGGTAAGTTGAACTGATGAGTCAATTATGACCTCACATGGACAAAATTGTCCATAGCGTTACCAGACCTTGTTTGAAGACCAAACAGAAAATCTCCAATTACGCATGACTTGTATTATAGAATAACGTTTTCTATGATCTTACCTAATTACCACATCTAGATCTGGCAACTATGTCACCCTTAGAAGCTGGAGCCTTAACCTCGCGAACATATAAAATGGGCACAGAACGCGCCCAGCCGTTTCTTCGTGAAGCTCGCACTTCATACCTCTGCTGCTACTGACAAGGCCTCACATATTAGCATTTGACCAAGAAGGCGGTGTTCAGTTAGTGGATGCATCGTGAGCAGTCAATCTTGTTTCTTTAGAGATATGAAACACTTTGGGAATCTAACGTCGTAGGATTTTTTCACATGATCTTAAATATTTTGCAGCCCCGTGCTTCTGTCCACGTCTATCCTGCTTGGTTTAATATATGCAACTCCTGTGTCCCCTAGATTCCTCACCCCAAACGCACTGGGCCGTCTCCCATCGATTCATCGAGGGCTGCAACCTGAATTACCAACTCATCAGCTTTTCCGCTAAATTCCACCGACATTGAACCCGGCATAGATGTATGTTTCGGCCCGAGAGAAGTTTCTACAATGCTGCTTTCCAGGACACTTCTTGATGAAGTATTGGTAAGATTATTACCTTCACCGTCTGACTATCAAAATGTATATTGACGCGACTGCAGCTTAAGCACACTTCCTTCAAAATATCTGCTGCCTTCTTTACGGCTACAATTTCTTCCTGAAAGCCACTGCAGTGACCTGGAAGACTGTAGGATCTACTTATATCTGGATCGACACATTAAACAGCAGACCCGACCACTTCCGTTGATTTAGAGCCATCGGCATACACGTCATAGTTTTTATGCCATTTCTGCACATCCCAAAGCTCCGAGATCCCTTTCGCAGCTCAGGCGTGGAATCAAGTAGTCCTTTCGCTTTTCATTTAATGTCGCTATACTGCTGTGGCAACTTGGCCTGAACTCAAACTGCTCCGATATCTTGTTGCAATTTCTATCGCTATATTTTTTTGGCCACAAATTTTGCAGGTGGAATGTGCTGCTCAAATATTTTGGAAAACGTACCCTTTCGTGTGGCTGCCCACCAATATAGGATCTCAAAGTAAAGTACGGGTTTGATAATTGCGGTAAATACCCAATGTGAGAGCTAAGGCGATAGGTCCACGTGCATCTAAGCATCCTCTTGCATGCTTACAGTGTCACGGAGGCTTTCTTCTTCTTCCTCTTCCACATGCAATTTCCACGACAACTGACTATCTAGTATCATTTCTACTTGTACTTTTCTTGTTGGGTTACCTCACCAATATTAGGCTTAACACAATTAGGGACCATATATTTCTTATTAACTGATATTATCTTCCACATTGACGGTTAACTCGACCCCAGATGCCTAGGCATGTGCATCTCCAATCGCCTGATCCATCAGTGAGCTGATTGTTGGAAGATATCTGCCACTTATGGTGACTGAAGCATCTGCATACGTCATTAGTTTGAAGGGTAATCTGTCGAATCGCCTAAGCAATTGGTTGCTGACCAGCGTCCAAAGCGTTTGTGATTATACCCCACCCTGCGGCGTTACTTCCGGCCTTCATGCCCTTTACATTCACGTCGACTTTATTTATTTCCATTTCTATGATTCAAAGCATTCCGGTTTATTGTCGCATATCAAATGCATTAACCATAGTCCTCATAATTTATGCTTTTGTTGTTGACAATTATAACGGTACACCTTTTAACCAAACTGATTTCATTTGAATTTACCTTCACACATTCACATTTCCTATTCATAGCTAATCTTGTGCTTGCATGTTCATGCTCATATTTATTGTTGTAGTTCTTACAGTAGCACTAATATAAATGAATTCTATTATTGGCCATGTTTTGTCTTCCCTGATGTTGTGCAATCCTTTCGCAGGCTCCACTAAGCCTTCACCCCTCTCCTTGCATATTTAGTTGGTGACTCTATTTTACATTTACTCTGTCCTGGGCTCTGTTTGTTGCTGTGTCAATTTCATTGCATACTCGTACAGCGCAAACATACAAACTTATCTTAGCCGATACGCACACATACTTACAAACTAATAAACAAATTACACGCACAAGAACTCTTTTATCACACCAGGTAAATTATAGCAACAAAAAGTTAGCAAAAATTTTGTGCAAAATTGAGGATACAAATATAGGCAAAATCAAAAGCAAAAACAAAAATGTAAAAAATAAAAAAAAAAATAAAAACTGAGCTCGAAACGAAATTGCAGCCAAACACACCTACGTACCACCGACTAGACGGAATTGTATGTGTTTGTGTGCGTGCGCTCACTCAACCGCAAGTGCTGATGTGAGTTTTTTCACAGAAACTATTTGCAGGCATCCACACACACACACATACAAATATGTACATTAACATACATGAGTGGTATATGATCACACAAAAGGGCATACCCCTTTTCTATGCATGCAAATGCCAAATATGCAAGCGTGACACCTATTTCCCTATAATAGTAAGTATGTTTGTATATGTGTGCATAAAGTGGTGGCCAAATAATTAAGAGCAAGAATTAAAAAGTAAGGAAGGCTAAGTTCGGGTGTAACCGAACATTACATACTCAGTTGAGAGCTGTGAAGACAAAGTAAGGGAAAATCACCATGTTGTAAAAAGAACCTAGGGTAACCCTGGAATGTGTTTGTATGACATGTGTATCAAATGGAAGGTATTAAAGAGTATTTTAAGAGGAAGTGGGACATAGTTCTATAGATGGCCGCCATTTAGGGATATCGCCATAAAGGTGGACCAGGCCTGACTCTAGAATTTGTTTGTACGATATGAGTATCAAATGAAAGGTGTTAATGATAATTTTAAAAGGGAGTGGGCCTAAGTTCTATAGGTGGACGCCTTTTCGAGATATCGCCATAAAGGTGGACCAGGGGTGACTCTAGAATTTGTTTGTACGATATGAGTATCAAATGAAAGGTTTTAATGAGTATTTTAAGAGGGCGTGGGCCTTAGTTCTATATGTGGATGCCATTTCGAGATATCGCCATAAAGGTGGGCCAGGCGTGACTCTAGAATTTTTTTGTACGATATGGGTATCAAATTAAAGGTATTAATGAGGGTTTTAAAAGGGAGTAGTCCTTAGTTGTATATGTGAAGGCGTTTTCGAGATATCGACCAAAATGTGGACCAGGGTGATCCAGAACATCATCTGTCGGGTACCGCTAATTTATTTATATATGTAACACCACGAACAGTATTCCTTCCAAGATTCCAAGGGCTTTTGATTTCGCCCTGCAAAACTTTTTCATTTTCTTCTACTTAATATGGTAGGTGTCACACCCATTTTACCAAGTTTTTTTCTAAAGTTATTTTTGCGTCAATAGACCAATACAATTACCATGTTTCATCCCTTTTTTCGTATTTGGTATACAATTATGGCATTTTTTTCATTTTTCGTAATTTTCGATATCGAAAAAGTGGGCGTGGTCATAGTCGGATTTCGGCCATTTTTTACACCAATACAAAGTGAGTTCAGATAAGTACGTGAAGTGAGTTTAGTAAAGATATATCGATTTTTGCTCAAGTTATCGTGTTAACGGCCGAGCGGAAGGACAGACGGTCGACTGTGTATAAAAACTGGGCGTGGCTTCAACCGATTTCGCCCTTTTTCACAGAAAACGGTTACAGTCCTAGAGTCTAAGCCTCTACCAAATTTCACAAGGATTGGTAAATTTTTGTTCGACTTATGGCATTAAAAGTGTCCTAGACAAACGAAATGCAAAAAGGGCGGAGCCACGCCCATTTTGAAATTTTCTTTCATTTTTGTATTTTGTTGCACCATATCATTACTGGAGTTGAATGTTGACTTAATTTACTTATATACTGTAAAGATATTAACTTTTCTTTTAAAATTTGAATTTAAAAAAATTTTCTTTTAAAAAGTGGGCGTGTTTGTTCTCCGATTTTGCTAATTTTTATTAAGCAGACATATAGTAATAAAAGTAACGTTCCTGCCAAATTTCATCATGACATCTTCAACAAATGCCAAATTACAGCTTGCAAAACTTCTAAATTACCTTCTTTTAAAAGTGGGCGGTGCCACGCCCATTGTCCAAAATTTTCCTAGTTTTCTGTTCTGTGATAGGGGTGTTATCAGCGTGTTCAGAGTCTGTTTACAATTTGTATAGACCTTAGGTCCCATTGCTTGTGATAAATCAAATTAATGTATTATGTTCTTCAGTTCTACTGTAATTACTTACTTCATTATATCACATTTATATTTTAGGAAAAAATGTGACCTTGGATCTGTGCATCGGTAAAGGTTCGTCCGTACCCCATTTTTGCTTGGGCGGCGGTCATTAATCTTGTGTTCCTTCTACTTATGTTGACGTTTACCGCCACTTATTTCATCTACGCTCTTCAGTAGACGTCAAAGTCTGTAGTTGTTGTTACTTCAGTTAGTGCCCTATCGTGCTTACTTACTGGCGTCAGTAACTGCCCTGCCTACCTCAGTTAACGCTCATTTGCATGTGTATATGCATGGCCCAAGCATACTGTGGTTCACTTGTTCACGAGAAAGGCGAGGGCCGAACCTGTTTTATTACAGCCAAAAAACGGTATGACGAACACAGTAATAACAACACAAAGGTAATTGCTGATCTGTCCCGTCTTCTCATTAATTACCAAAATGTTCGTGGTTTACGATCAAAACTTCTTCCATTCTTCCTTAATTCTTTCAACTTTTCTGCACAAGTTGTAGCTTTTACGGAAACCTGGCTAAAGCCTGATAATTACAATTCTGAGGTTTTTTCAAATAAATATGCTGTTTATCGGCGTGATCGCATCTCTAGAGCGGGAGGTGTCCTTATTGCTGTTGAATCTAACCTATCGTCTGAGTTGATTTCGCAGGACAATATCTCTCATATCGAATTCATAGCAGTTAGGCTTTCATTCGGTAGCTATAGCGTAATTGTTTGCTGTTCGTATACACCACCTCGTTCGGATATGAATGTTTATGCTAGTCATAGCTCGGCCATCTGTGATTTGCATTCGCAGTTGGGAGACAACGATCGACTTGTTGTTGTTGGTGATTTTAACTTGCCAACAGTTAGTTGGGTTAATATAAGTGATTCAAACTTTTTAACTCCCACTGCTCAACATGAGTTTCTCAATTGCATGTTAGACTCATCTCTTTTATAGATTAACAATGTTCCAAATAGTGGAAATAAAATGCTGGATTTAGTATTCGTGGATGGCTCGGTGGGTACTGCCCTTACGCGAATACCACCATTATCCCTTCCAGAAGACCCTCTTCACCCTACGCTAGATATATCACTTGATATCAGCCTACCCCGTAGGATTCAAGTACAGTCTCGTCCCCGATCTAGATGCTTCTACAAAGCGAATTTCATTATGTTCAATGATCTGTTGGCTTCCCATGATTGGTCGGATCTCTATGCTTGCACTGATGTCGATTCGGCTATCTCTATTTTTTTACAGTACGCTTGATGGCTTCTTTGATACCTGCATTCCTACTCGCTATACCCTATGTTCGAATAAGCCCCCTTGGTTTTCAAGGCAACTTATCAGACTTAATAACATTAAATCTAGGCTTTATAAGAGGTTCAAGAAATCTGGAGCATCTGCAGACCTCTCTAAATATCTAATAGCTCGTTCTAAATTTCACCGTCTTAATCAGCTTTGTTATAAAAATTACTTGAGTTGTTGTAAAGCCCAATTTTTTAGAAATCCCAAAAAGTTTTACAGTTTCGTAAATTTAAAGCGGAAAACTTCTGGGTATCCTTCCTCATTAACCTTTGGAGGTAAAAAAGCTTGCACTGATGACGACGTTGCTGAACTATTTTCTGAGTTCTTTAAGTCCACGTATTCATCCAGTGGTTTTCATTCCCGTCAATATCCCTATCACTTAGATAGCTCAAATTACATTAGGAATCCTGCTATTGATGGTAATATTGTTCTTCAGAGTCTTCAATCTTTGAATCCCACCTTTTCTCCGGGACCGGACGGTGTTCCTAGTTGCGTCCTTAGGTACTGCGCCGAAAACATGTATGAGCCTATTTTAAAATTATTTGAGCTATCTCTGGGATCTGCCTCATGCCCGGCACTTTGGAAACAGTCTTTTATTATACCCCTGCATAAAAAAGGTAGTAGGTCAAAAGTTGAAAACTACAGGGGTATTGCTAAACTTTCAGTCATTCCTAAAGTCTTTGAACAGATTGTCACCAGTCAACTGCAATATCAGTGTTCTAGTCTTTTATCTGCATGCCAACACAGTTTTATTCGTCAAAGGTCAACCACTACAAATTTGCTTGTATTCACCTATATAGTTATGGAAGGATTTTTAGCGAACAAGCAAACGGATGTCATCTACACGGACTTCAGCAAAGCATTTGATACCGTCAACCATGAGTTGCTTATTCATAAGCTTGATTTACTGGGCTTTCCGTTTCACCTATTAATGTGGCTGAAAAGCTATCTTTCTAACCGGACCCAAAAAGTCCTGTTCAAGTGCAATCTGTCGGAATCGTTCGGAGTTTCCTCCGGCGTACCCCACGGAAGTCATCTAGGCCCTTTGCTCTTTGCCCTTTTCATTAATGACTTGCCACAGACAATATTATATTCCCATACTATAATGTATGCGGATGATGTAAAACTTTGCTACACTTACTGTCCTACCGATTTGAGTTCCTTGGATCTTCTTCAGGCCGACTTGGACTCGTTCCAATGTTGGTGCACAACAAATTTATTAGCTTTAAATTGCTCTAAATGCAAGCATATGACATTTCACCGAGTGAAGCCAGCATTGAAATCTTATGTAATAGATGGTACGCCTTTGGAGCGTATATCTATTGCAAATGATCTAGGTGTCCTTTTTGATCCGAAATTGAATTTTAACATGCATATTTCATCTATAGCCAACAAAGCGTTGGGTTTACTTGGATTTGTTAAAAGATGGGCTAAAGAGTTCGATGATCCGTACCTCACTAAGGTTCTTTACACATCGCTGGTTCGTCCAATACTCGAGTATTGCTCATGCGTTTGGTCCCCTGTTTCTCAAAAGCATATAAAGCGTCTTGAGTCAGTTCAAAAGCAATTTTTGATATTTGCATTGCGCGGCCTTAATTGGGACTCAAGTCTCCACCTTCCTCCATACAGAAGTAGACTTCTTCTTATTAACTTACCCACTCTGGAAAATCGGAGAATATTACTGGGGGTATTGTTCATCCATAAGCTCATTATTGGAGAAATTGATTCTGCGGACCTCCTCAGCCGCTTGTTTTTTGCGGTTCACCCTAGAGTATCCAGACACTACGTTCCTTTCTATTTACCCCTTTGTCGACGAAAGTTTGCTAAAAATAATCCTCTTCTTATCTGGTGCGCGCACTACAATGACTTGTATAGCTGCATCAGTCTTGAATGTACTTTTGCCACTATACGTAATGCAATACTTGCCTATCTAATTTAAGAGATACAAGCTAATTTAATTTGCCGGCATTTTATTCCTTCGATAAAAAACAGGAACTATTTCGCTTAAGGATGGAGGAACATTTATCAACATCATTAAGAAGGAACAAGACAGTACTGTGTTGATTGGAATCTGGTGCATTCCAACAACGTAAAAAATATGCTTTTTCATGAGTCACTGACCGGAATCGTATGCATTCCGGCAGTATAATCTTATGGGTCAGGCATCGAGCTGATTGGAATCCGGTGCATTCCAACAACACAGGTCATGTTACTTTTTTATGCCTTGTGATGGCGTATCCTCATTACACTACTCTTAGCACTGCCGGATTCCCGTGACATGCTGATTGGAATCTTGTTGCATTCCAACAGGGAGATTGGAATCCACTGCATTCCGATATCATGCTGAGCGGAATCTGATGCATTCCGCCAGTATAAGATTTCGGCATAAGATCTTATTTCTACTCATATTTCTTATTATTATTATATTTTGAAATTAAATAGTAATGTTCATTAATATTTCTTTGTTTTATAATATAACATTGTTGAAATCTCGATATATCTTAAATTTTATCTTTTGAGTTGTATATTTATATATCTTTTATATAATGCAGTCGACCATAGTTTGTCGTCGACTTTAAATAATAACTAAATAAATAAAATAAATAAATAAATACGTTTGCACTGCGTAAACTTGCGACGGTCGTGCGCAGACTTACGGTAGACTATGCTGAACGCCGTCACTACGTGGCAAATGTCTTTCCAATTGCGTTGGCACATAATAAGACAGTGTTGCTACGATTGCGGTTGTGTTGGGGTAGTTGCATGTTGAAGCCGACTGTTGTATGACGCACGTGTCTTCCGTTTACGGCTCGTGTTATTGATGTAAAATGAGCTTCGCAGTTGTTAGGTCCTCACAATAACTAAAAGTGATTATTTTTTATAAAAGATATTTTTACAAAAGAATACGGAAATAATATTAATGGGAAATGCAGACTACTGCTAGAACTTTCTAATAGTATTACGTATCTCAAGATTATACTGGATACGAAACCATCTGGAGGGATGAAGACGGTTGGCGGAACGATACCCTTATAATGGGTAGTTTTCTGGTGGATAAAGCTTGGCATCACTATACATATTTGCAAAATTGCTAGTGTCTGGTAAGCTCACTGCGGTTCTGACTTCTTTTAAAAGAATATAAGCTACCAAAGTATACGTTTCCCTGCATTCAAAAGCTCGTTGTATGTCACAGCGATATATTCAGTCTTCTAGGGGAACAAGTCTTCATAGAAAAGGACAAGAATTTTTTAATTAACTAGAATAATTTTTCTTCGCCAAAACAGTACATAAAATTCAGACTAGGCTCCTAAGCGAAAAAGGCTTCAGTGTCGCTGTCAGCACTTCGTAAGCTGCAATCTAAATAAAGCTTGAACAAATTTGCTTTCATACCCTGGAAACTTAGACTACTAGGTTATTTTCTAAAGCCTTCCTAAAGTGTTTGTATAACTCCTTTGATTTTAAAATTGGCTTATCAGGTAATTTGATTTTTTTTACTGAAAAAAAAAAAACTGAGGGAGACGACAAGATAACAAACAGATCGAAATTGGTTTAAGAGCTCCTCGAATTAAAAGCCTCCCCAAAACTCTTGTTATTGGGATATTGGAACGACATAGTGAAGGGTGCTATGAAGATCTATAAATAATAAAAAAAACTACATCAGACCATGATTTTTTGGTAAAGATCAGGAAAAGAGGTGGAACTCAATCGATATTCTTCACGGTACTGCATGTTGATCTATTGGTCGAAGGGTTTTTGCCGATTGCAAGAAAAATTAGGTAGTTCATTATGAGTATGGGCTCACAAAACTTACCTGTTTGGTATATTTTGCTGCAAGTAGTTCTGTTCGGGTTTTTTCACAATCCGTTGTGTATACATCAAAAAATCCTAGTTTTTGAAAAAATATACGATAATTCTATTAAAAAGGTACCTAAAAGCATGCAAGACGAAGACACCAGTCCCTCAAACTGACCCCTCTAATTAAGCGCCAGGTATGCTTAAGAGCATACAACTATTGTTGCGGTCACTGCACAGTGGTTCGGAAGTGAGTTTTTTCACTAAAACCAAATTTTCCATATTTTCTCTGATAAGCTTATTGCGAGAAAACCAACATTAAGTTTTAGAAAAAAAATTTTCAATTGGAAAACAATTCTCGCGCCTCGATGAAGGTTTTGCAAACACTCCGATTGTTTTTCTGCTATGAAAAGTTGTTCAGCGAAAACTCATGTGCCGTTCGGAGTCGGTATAAAACATGCCAATTTGTAGAAAAAATTAAAAAGCTCTTGAATAGTCTACTCAACTTTCAAAGTGCAGTCGATATCGCAGCAAATTACCAAGAAATGTATGTGGAAAGACCTAGGAAAATAGAAAAGTAAAGTTGGAGCATTCGCTCATTATTAAAATTGAGCGAAAAAATACTCTTTTAATATTATATACAAGCAGATATTTCAGTTAAAACAAAGCATCATGGAAGACACTGAAAGTTGATCAAATTATAATTTTTTTCAATAGCGCCAATCAAAACTTTTCCCTCACACTTTGTCACATTAATGTAAAAATTACTCATACGTCATGTAGCCCAAATATTAAAATTTAAAGAGATTTTCTACTAACATAGCGTATTCCTTATGAAAATGACTAATTAAGGTAAACATTTAATTAAGCATACGCTCATCCACGATACTCTCCCTTAAATTGTACTTGGAACATTTGCTTGCCCTCAACTGTAGACTCAAATATGTGCGTGCGTATAGCCCAGTTTGTGTAGCCTGCATTTGTTTTAATTAATAATAAAAATTGGCTAAAAAGCTTAAAAAAGGCCACATATTTACATATCACTTTTAAAGCTTTCTCACTCATACATACTTACATGTCTTTTTATTGCTATTTCATTCGCTCGCTTCCGCTCTTCTTTTATTAGGCATCAATTCATGCCGAGCTGGCAATGCACCTACCTTCAATTTCACATATAAACACACACACTCATATGCATCTATGTATTTCTACACATCACAACGGAACGCACAATTGCACAAACTTTTCATCCTCATTCCCCTTAGTGGACAATCTCACTCTCACTCTCGTCACCCTTTTTTTGCTCGTCCTTCTCTCACTTACACTAGTTATTATGTATGATATGTCATTGCTTTGATTCTTTCATTCTCACTCTTTCTAACATTTGTTGGTCTAATGTGAATGGTGTTTAGGCAGGATGCCTAACTTTTCCGCATCTGATTGCGACCCCCCCAATGCAACTCTGCAAATCGATACTCGATACTCGAATTAATTTATAACCACCCACACCATCACCCTCATGCATGTGCATGCATGTACATGCACGTGTATGTGTGCTTTTAGTCAGCACTCATGCATATGCATGTCGGGGTTGATGTGTGGGTGCCTTTCCCCTCCAAAACGGAGGATTTTGCGGGTCAACGGTTGTAGCTTGCTATACAACCGGCCTCTTTGATTTCAACAGCCAACCAGAACGCATCTGCCGCCAACGATCTCTGCCGTTTATCAAAGGTAATATTAATTCCTGTATATTTAATACCTACCAATAAATATAACAGCTTTATTATAACGAGAAATCTCGTCTTCTCCTATTTATTTTCAAACACACCCATTCTTTGAGATCGACCCCGGTGCGCCCACCTCTCCAGGATTAGACGCACAGCGGCCGAACATTTGTCAAGAAATGTCCTTTGACAAATGAAGGCTTCGAAACAGCCTGGAAAAACCTATGTGAGAGATACGAGAATAAACGGATTCTCGTGAACTCACAACTACAAATTTTGTTTAATTTAAAAAAGATAGATAGTGAGTGCGGCAGCTCAATCAAAACCTTACAGCGCGACATAAATAATTGTTTAGCATCCTTAAAGACACATCAGATTGACGTTTCAAATTGGGATGCGATTATTACCTATTTATGTTCGACAAAATTACCTGAAAATACGTTGGCTCTATGGGAGCAGAGCATTGACCACAAGACGGACATATCCAAGTGGGAGGATATGGACAAATTCTTGTCAAATCGTTTCCAGACACTTGAAACCGTGTCTGGTTTTACAGGAAATGCCACTTCTAAAGTGCAAAAATCAAACACGTCGCGCCAGTCGACGGAAAACCCTACAAAAAGACTTGGTGCTTTTCAAACCAAAGTAACCAAGCAAACACCAAAATCAATGTGTAAAATGTGCAAATCTACGGAGCACAGATTACGCAACTGCTCACGTTTTTGCGATTTAAACCCTGTAGAAAGGATTAAATTCGTCAAATCCACCAATGGCTGCCTGAATTGTTTATCCCCAGGACACACAGTGACGAGGTGCACCAGTTCATACAACTGTGCCAAATGCCACTCTCGTCACCACACGCTCCTGCATGCGGACACACTTCAGCAACCGGCGGGACGAAATCCCTTCAAAGATGCGGATAATGCCCCATCAACTTCGGCACAGGCAAGGAAAAGACAGGAATCGGGACAACCACCTTCCTCTGCAAATCAGAATGTCAAATCCTGCCATGCCAATTCCAGCACAGGCGTGCTATTAGGAACTGCTCGCGTACACATTCACCATAATGGTACCGACTTCTCCGCGCGGGCATTAATTGATTCTGGGTCTGAATGTTCCTTTATAACTGAAAGACTGAAACGCAGAATCAATTTGCCAGCGAGGAAAATGCATGCCCATGTTTCAGGCATCACAAATGCGGTGTCAGCTCAGGTGAAAGAAGCATCCAACATCGAACTACGTTCACCAGTGGATCCCTGCTTCAGCCTGACTACACCCGTACTAGTTCTAACGAAACTCACTGGGAATCTTCCATCCTGCCATATCAACGCAATGACTATGCAGGCATTCCCAGACTTGATTTTGGCAGACAAGAGGTTCTACGTCAACGAAGACGTAGACCTCATACTGGGCGGAGACATATATCCCCACATTATAATGAGCGGTATAAAGAAGAATGTACTAAACACACTCTTAGCCCAAGAGACAGTGTTCGGTTGGATACTAACCGGTCGTATCGAATCACCGAATCCAACGAAGAGCATTATGTCTTTTTACAACGAGGTTGCGTTAGACAATCAACTCAAAGCTTTCTGGGAGGTAGAAAATGTACCCAAAAATAAAATATTGAATGAGGATGAAAGGTATTGTGAACAACTATTTAAAGAAACAACGCAGCGAAGTGAGAATGGAAGGTACACTGTGTCACTACCATTCCGGCAGGATTACCCTAACAATATTAACTTAGGACCATCCCTGAAGCGTGCATGCTCTCAATTCTTCCGGAATGAGGGGCGGCTAATAAAAAACCCAGATTTAGGAAAAGAATATGTTCGAGTGTTGTCAGAATATGAAACGCTCGGACATATGAGAAAAATTGAAAAGAATATTCCATCCGACGATTCGGATAATTATTTCCTGCCCCACCACGCCGTTGTAAAAGCAGAAAGTACAACCACCAAGGTACGCGTAGTATTTAACGCCTCGAGCCCTACGGCCAACGGCAATAGCTTAAACGATATTCTCCTCCCAGGCCCAGTTCTACAAGCCGATCTACCCATACTTATCTTACGATGGAGACTATACCGCTTCGTATTCAATAGCGACATCGAAAAGATGTATCGACAAATTTGGGTGAACGAAAATCACACCAAATTTCAACGTATTGTGCATCGCACTTCCCCGAATGACCCTATTAGTCTTTACGAATTAAAGACGGTTACCTTCGGAGTGAACTGCGCTCCATATCTCGCGATCAGAACGCTCCGACAACTAGCAGACGACGTCTCAAACTCGCACCCTACAGCGGCTAGCATACTGCGAGAATACATGTATGTAGATGATGTGTTAGCGGGTGGACATACGATCACATCGACTATTAAAGCCAGAGATGAAATTCGTCAAGTCCTACAATCAGCGGGCTTTCCACTTCGCAAATGGACCTCCAACTCAGAGGACATTCTAAGGGACATCCCCAAAGCAGACCTGCTCAATGAAAACTTCCTGGCATTCGAAGATACCAGTTCAGTGAAAGCATTAGGTATTCGATGGAATGCCCTCTCCGACTTATTTTATTTTCAAGCAGGGACGCTGGACAACCCGGAAAATATTACGAAGAGAGCGATACTATCAGCAATCGCCAAACTTTTCGATCCCTTGGGATGGCTGGCACCAATGGTCATTGTGGCAAAGATACTCATGCAAAGTATTTGGTTGGAAGGCACCGCTTGGGACGAACCAGTATCTACCAGTACGCTGGAACGATGGAAAACCTTCACTGACCAATACCATGAAATCGATAAAATCCGGATACCTAGATGGGTCAACCTTTCACCAGGAACCGACATCGAGATCCATGGATTTTGTGACGCATCCGAGAAGGCTTATGCAGCAGTCATTTACATGCGCGTCAAAACGGATGATAATGTCTGCACAAACCTACTTCTAGCCAAAACCCGAGTAGCCCCAGTGAAAACTCTTTCTCTTCCACGATTGGAGCTTTGCGGAGCCGTGCTGTTAGCGGAAATCACCGAATCAATTCTCAGGAATCTCAAGTTGGGACCAGTGAAAGTGCACCTGTGGACGGATTCAACGATCGTCCTCGCATGGATAAGGAAACCGCCCTGCTCCTGGTCAACCTTCGTCGCACATCGGATCACCAAGATCATCGACATGGTCGGACATAGGGACTGGCTGCACGTGAACTCAGAGTCCAACCCAGCAGATTTAGGTAGCAGAGGATTACCTGCGTCTGAATTGGTCAACAATTCGTTGTGGTGGCAGGGACCTTCTTGGCTGCAAGAAGACACTTCCCAATGGCCAGCACAAGAAAGTGACTACATCACCTCCGCAGAGGAAAAGAGGGCAAAGACCTGCGCAACAACAACCGTCAATCCTACTGATATTCTTCAACGCTTTTCCGACCTACCTAGGGCTCTACGGGTCTTATCATACGTTATGAGGTTCTACCGAAGAACCCACCCCGAAACAAAAAATTCATTCCAGGTCATGTCGCACCTAATCTCCCCTGATGAAATTAAGGCCACTACACGACTTTTAATTAAAATCTATCAGAAACAACATTATAGTTCCGAATATAATTATCTAAAGGCCGGAAAACCAATTGCAGAGAAAAGTGCAATACTTTCACTTAATCCCTACTTAGACCCAGATGGCATCATTCGGGTAGGAGGGCGACTCGGGGCGTCAAAGGACTTAGCCTTTAATGAACGCCACCCAATCCTCCTCCCATACAACTGCAGGTTATCCCGTCTTACAGTCCTAATGTTTCATCAACAAAGTCTGCATGGGGAAAATCAACTCATGTTGCGTCTGATACGCACCCAATACTGGATACCTAACATCAAAACCATGATTAGGGCAACCATTCATAATTGCAAAACCTGCACTATTCACCGAAAACAGGCGCAGTCCCAACTCATGGGCACCCTTCCCTGCGAACGGACTACTTTTACCCGCGCGTTCACCAATACCGGGGTAGACTTTGCGGGGCCTTTCGACATCAAAAGCTACCGCGGTAGGGGATGTCGACTGTCAAAAGGCTACGTATGCCTTTTTGTCTGTTTCTCCACTAAGGCCATCCACTTAGAGGCCACTAGTGACCTTAGTACTCCATGCTTTCTCGCAGCCTTTGCGCGTTTTATCGCGAGAAGAGGATGTCCGAAAAACATCTACTCCGACAATGGTACAAACTTTGTCGGAGCGTCAAGATCTTTACGATTCGAGTTTAAAGCCTTCCTGGCAGAAAGCCGAGACAAAACAGTCTCAAAGTACAATCATCAAGCATTAAGCTGGCATTTTATTCCCGCCGCTGCTCCACATATGGGCGGCTTGTGGGAGGCGGGAGTGAAGAGCTTCAAAAGCCACTTCAAAAAGATCGCGTCTCCCCATAAGTACACCATGGAGGAGTTCCAAACCCTTTTGTGCAGGATTGAGGCGTGCCTCAACTCGCGCCCACTCACCCCAGGGTCGAATGACCCAACGGACCTAGAGCCACTTACCCCAGGCCATTTCCTCACTGGCAGCCATCTACTGGCTCCGCCGGAGCCGGATGCTAGTGAGAGCCCTGCCTCGATGATCAATCGGTGGCAGAAACTCAAAGCCCTCCATCACACTTTCTGCAAGCGATGGAAAACCGAATATCTATCCGAACTTCAAAAAAGAGTGAAGTGGAAGCATCCCAAACAGAATATAAAAGTGGGAGATCTCGCTGTCCTCAAAGAGGACAACTTATCTCCCAACGAATGGAGGTTAGGTCGAGTTGTCAACGTACACCCCGGCGAAGATGGCCGAGTACGCGTAGTCGACCTCAAAACCGAGAAGGGTCAAGTCAGACGACCTTTAGTCAAACTGATCCTTCTTCCAACCGAAGAGATGGATTGCTAGAAGGCTAAGAGCTCCTCCTAACAATCCCTCCGCTCCTCCATATCCCTACTTTCAAAAAAAAAGAAAAATGAACCCCAGCTCTCGTTCACCCGGAACGAGGCCAACAACCGTAAGGCAGATCGGTTATCTGCCACAGAAAACAAAGGCGGTCGGGTCATTCGAATTTAAAATTTTCAAAATTTCAAAACCCAGCTCTCGTTCACCCGAAACGAGGCCAACCAATAAGCTAACGCAGATCCGATATCTGCCAAAGAACATAGAGGCCCTCGGCCTATTTTATTTCCAATGTTCAAGAAACAACCCCAATTCTCTCGCTCGCCCAGAGCGGGAACACCAGAAAATCCCCAAATTCACTCGCTCCCCCGAGCGAGGATACCAGAACCCTAACGCAGATCCTCTATCTGCCACCGAATACCTACGCACTCGGCCACCGGCGCGAGGCCAACATAATTTAGCAAAATTCATCCCAACACCTACAATCGTGAACCAAAAATTCACAACCCAACCAGCAAAGCGGAACGTTATTTCCAAACCCAGCTTACAGACAGGCCTGTTGGAAATTTAAGGAATTCTGCCTCTATTGGCAACTACAACAGCAACACCAGCGATCCCACCACCGATGCTGAATCAACAGCATCCAAAGTCGTGGATTCCTGAAGCTGGGGGGCATTCCGTTGCCCAGGTTGTAATACTCATACCAATAAATTTTAATTCGTTAAAGTTTCCAGTCAACCTTTTTCCTTTTGGAAAAGTTTGCTCAAAAAATATTTAAATATCAAACCCCAACATGATTAAAACCCGTTCACAGTTAAAAGCAGTTTCTGTTTGAAAATTCAGGTATCGTCGTCAAAATGTGACTATGTCTGAACCATTGTACAATTAAGATCTAATTGTTGTAGCGTAATATTTGACTGCGTCCACCGTCATCATATTGCGAACATATTTCAATCGCTTAGGGTGATATATTTGAGTCATTTTTAAATATGACTACCATGCATTGGTTTACAAATAAGATACTAGATACATAATAAATAATCTTTATCATCCGAGAACTTCAAAAGTGATGCCACTTTGTGGTTTTCAGCTTTTGATCCTAAAAAGGATTCATATTTGATTATCTCTTTGGTTCTATTTTATGATAACTCATTATTTGGGCAGAAGGAGTAATCACATTGTATTGATATATGGGGAAATTCAAAATTTAAGCACCTACATGCTGAGTGGAGGTAGTTCAAGCAACTACGGTTGAAAAGGCGAATCTTGTATGTATCTAAATACAAACGTATATGATTATACATATATACTTATGCGAACAGTATAGGTAAGACTCCATTGGTGACCCCAAGTCCCAGTGTTCGTACGAGGAAACAACAAACACAAAACCGAAATATCCAACGCGCTAAAAAAGTGCGAGGTTGGCCTCTTATAAAAATGGAAATGACACTACGTATAAGGTTGATGATATAAGGCAAGTTTTTATTGCAAGGGACAAGTCAGTGATGACTCCAACGGCGTTCATCTAGAAGAAGCACCGTGTCAAAACAATACAGTCCTAATGACAATGATCACCGCAGGTGTAGCTTATATGGCATGAAGTTGACTGAGAATCTTGAAGACAAAAACAACCCTAATCGTGGTAAAAGGGTAACGCCAATATCGCTGCCTTGAGTTCTCGTTAGATATATCAACCAAAGTTGAATTTTGTCTTTTTTACTCACCCTCATCTTCGCCACAGTATATCAGTGGTATGACCTCCTCTCATCACCAGGATGCTGCAACCGTTGCAGCAGCAGCCGCTGCCACCGTGGCTGATAGATATTTCCACAATCAAAATATTGAATAACCAATAAAACCAGCCGCACTGCTTCATTAACCTAAATGAAACGAAATATTCAAAGGAGAATCTAGCGTCATATGGCAATATGCAATAACTTACTTGTAGCCAATGCTTTTGCTGCATCTCTGTCCCTTCATCGATCCTGCCATGGGAATTTCCTTCCTCCTCCCTATCTTGCAATTTTTTCACCTCTACCAAATGCTATCAATTTCTGATTTTAGTAAATGTGTATAAACGGAGCCGGTACCTTCGCTATAGTGAGTATAGACTTTAGTAAACCCTGTGTTGTCTTTAATGACAAATTTACGATATCCTTCAACCACACACTCTTGCTCATTATTTAAATAATGATCCTGAGACACGACCATTTCCGGTTCTAATAAATCACTAATAGGTAGTTCCTCCCCTTCCCTTATTTACGCTCTTCTGGTATTTCTTGTAAAATATGTGCAACACTGAGACAAAAGTCCCATTTACGTGCTAAATAATAATAACGATGCCTAACATTGGGTATGAACAATTGTGTTGGACTGAGAATGAATTCTCGCCAGTAAAGACCACCCAAGTGTAGAACTTTAATGAAAGATTCATGCGCCAACGACGTCTCAGAGCCCTTTACATTTTCCATAAGCACGTAGTCAATGCTGGTGCAGTGTGGTAAGATGTTGCAAATGTGATGCAGTGCATCGGAACGCTTATCCGCAACACCCAAACGGCTTCCCACCCTCGTATGCGGTTGGCAGGGTGGCGACATCAGTATTATATTTACATTCATGTTCTCTCTTTTTTATGTGCCGCCAGACTTTGTACATTGTCGTTGCATACTGAAGTTGCTGGAAGGTTGTGTTCATATACGGCACTGGCATGTGCGGTGATGTCCATGGCAGCGACTACTGTGCCTTCAACATCAGATGAACTTAATGCAAAATACCGATGCCATTGAAGAGTTCCAACACGCGTGGGCCCAGTCCCAGAGATAATCGCACTACTATTGTTTATTATGCCCCGCTGTGTCTCCAGCAACTCTTTGAGTATTTGTCGTACACAATATTTAGATCATGCGCCGTATCGTTATAGTCAACGCTCAGGGTTTATTATTTTTCATATTCCCCTACGATCCCATTCATTGGTGGTACACCATCTTTACGAAAAATGGAAACAGGTAATCAAGCCGGTCTTGCAACTATAACACTAGAGGCCTCACACTTACAGCGACACCTTAATAAGTCCTAGTATTTTTGAAATTCTTTCGAACCACCATCCGCAATAACAAGTATACTAATTGCCTTGGAAATTTCGCGTACGAAATCTGGATGTGCGTGTACTGCTCCAGCTGCAATGCCAGTACTAGCAAAGCATGCACTAAACGAATCGCTACCCCCCTACCAAATTTCATCGAGAAGGCCTTTGGGCAACCCATACTAACATCTAGGCATGCAATGTCGTGCTCGACTAACTTTCCCATGCTCAAGGCACGTTCCGCAGCGCTGGTACCCAAATACAGTGCGACCTGTTGGCGTTCAATTGAACCGATACGAAATACAATTGTACCCCCACTCCGATCTAAAAGGTCCGCAATGCCTAAAGCGAGCTTAACACGCCGTGTGAAATCGTACTGACAGAATATGTAAAACGACCACCAACCAATGA